>NW_010174521.1:14492-43527 GCF_000695765.1 Mesitornis unicolor | reverse complement strand
TAGGGAAAGTAGTAATAATTAAAAAGATAAAAAATAATAAAAGTAGACTATTGGGCAAAATTTCACCCTTCCAATATTCAAATTCATTGAAGTAGGTTGAGAGCAAAGAAAAGGAAGTATTTCTTTATGTTACATATAGGTAAGCTGTGCAGCTCCTTGCTGAAGGATGTTGGGGGTGAAAAAAGGTTATGCCAGTTCAAGCATTGCTTAAACAAGCTCAAAGACTGAATTTATGTAGATAGCAAATTTGATTCAAGAAATTCTTGACACAAAAAAATCACTGGAGACAATGGTTGCATTAGAACTATGTATATGTCTGTCCTTTTTATGCTTTTTCACCTAGTCACTTGCTGTTGACCAGCGTTGAAATTTATCCTGAACAGATAGAATTTTGCCCCAGTCCCATTATGTCTGCCCTGTTGTTCTAAAATAATTAGAGGAATGTTCATAATATGTATTTTTAAGAGTCAATGTAGGAAATAGCTACTTTTTCTATAGCTTTAATAAATTTCTCTTGCAATATTTCAACTCCATCATCACAGCTGGTAATAAAAAAATACTGATTTCTGCAAAGTTTTGTTTAGAATTGAAGTTAACAAGGCTGAATTTATACTTCTATTTCATGTGATGCTGTATTTATAATTTATTAAACAGAGTTTCTCACAAGAGAGACTTGCATTGTTCTTGAGATTTGATCTCTTTCAGTTTTCTTGGTTTCTGCAATAAGTATGTTTAAAATATTACTGGAAGGTTTTTTTCATATTACTCACATACTTCACAATGCAGATTAAAAACCCCACAAGGGCTGTGCTAGCCAACAAATAATGTTCTCAGCCATGGGTCATCATTTTGCTCTTAAAGACTAAACTTCTTTTTCCTTGAACTATATATCACATTTCCTTGAACTACTATATCACATTTAGTATTGCATAAAGGAAAGCTACTTTTAGAGTTTCTCCTTATCATATTTCATAACAGTAAATTAAAGGCAGGAAAGTAAAACTGAGCAAATAGACGATATAGGCACTAATACCTGTATGGAAAAAAAATACTGCCATATTCATAGTACATTACTGGTGTTCTAATGTTTGCTCTTTTTCATAAGTATAAATTCAGAGTAAATCTAGAGTATATGTTTATATAGGAAGGAAACACAATGAAAATTCTGTAAAAATAGGAACAAGATTGGATGTAGTAATGAATGACAAAGTACAGCACTGTTTTTGCTTTTCTAATAATGATTGTTGTTCTGTTTTTATGTTAACAATCTACAAATTTTAGCTTTTTTGCATTGCATTCAACAACATGCAGCCTGACTCACTGCCACAAGCTATGTTGAGGCTAAGAACTTGATGCGCTTTTAAACAGATTTTTTTAGTAGATAAATAGGATGTTCATTATTTGTTTTAGAAGGATTAAAAGTAACGATATTTTCAAATTGTTTGAAACCATAAATAATGAGTAAGGAAGAAATGCCTACAGTAGAGAGGGATATTTCCTGCCCGTTATGGGATTGCTTTTTTTCTTTAACATTGAAAGGTTGAGAAAAAATTCTGGACCATTGCAGGGATTGTTAATACATTTGCTGCCATACATACCTAATGTATACTGGTTTACATAATATACACAGTATTGTATTTTGTAATTATTTTGAGTACGCATTCCTAAATCAAGAATTCACACAAGCCTTGAAAGAAATTGGCATTTTTGTCAATACTTTTAACAGATTATTGAGGATTTCTGTCAAATTCATTATAGTATGCTAGTAGTTCTCAATAGACAAACATAAGATTCATTTTTCAGAGGGAGATTTTGATGTTTTGTCAAAACAGCACTGAAGGTGTTTTTCTATGATCCTGTCAGCAGGCATCATGGTATTTCTTGCAATACTTATTTAGTACCCTTACTTACTTACGTCTACTACTATAGTAGTAGTCTTTTTTTTTTAATAGAGAAGTAAAAAAAATAAATCCTCAAATACCTATGTGATTCTGCTGCATTGTATGGTCCTGGTTCAGTTTTATGTAAGCAATAAAGCAAGAAGTTTGTGTAGTGAAATTTTGTCTTTAGCTTTATTTATGCAAAAGTAAGAAAATGAGACCGACATACTCAAACTACCTGTATACTTTGGTATACAGGAGTTGAAATAGCACTGGGCTGAGGATTTAAAGTCTGTATTTGACATCAAGTATAACATCTGGGGGGAAACCATTAATCTGGGCACAATCTAAATGGAAAATATTTGTACCTACCTATTTGCAGAGAAATTTGACTATAGTACTTATCTATGACCCATCTCACCTATGTGATTTACATTGTGACATGAGATATGATTACTTTGATAATGTGCATTTAATCCTTTTTGCATACCCGTTCAGTGTAGTAGGGAAAAAGTCTGATGAAATTTGCAATGCCTTTGTCAACAGCCAGAGCTCTACCCACACCTTGCCAGTCAGATTTACCTAGAAATAGGCTTGATTTTCGGATTTTTGGGACAGCAATTTTTACTTTGTCACTTGATACTATTGCTGTATAGTACATTGAAATAAATAGTAAGAAAATACAGCAATTACTTTGCAAGGTTTCTGTAACAAACAGAAAGGAATTAACAGAATACAGTGTTTCAAATGGTATCTCTGTGTCTCTATTGTCTGTTCATAAGAAGTCAAAGTATTCTCATTTATGACATGATGGAAAATTTTCCTGTGTGACAAAACAATCAAAACTGTCCACGATGATGTATAATGGGGAAGTATATGCTTATGATATTTTATGTGAAGTTGAAATAATATGGTTCCTTGTAGGACAGTTGAAGGTCTGCTACAGTATGGTTCATATATTTTGGGTGAAACAGAATGAAAACGTATTTTATTCCTCACAATTATGTGTAGGTTGGAAAAGGAGGTACAGATTTATAGAATCTGGGTTAAAAGCGTTTTTCATACTGACTACGGGTCTTTCACCCTTGGTTAAGGTTCGGAAGAGAAGAACTCCTGAGTGTGTGAAGCAGAAACAATCCATGACATTTGGTGTCAGACAGCCCGGGGCAGAGTGCAGAGAGGTGCCGTAGCAGAGAGATCTAAAATTATATGTGTCTGTTAATGGATGAAGAAGAATAACTACAGTATTATTACAATTTTTGAAAGCTTTAGTGGTCCAAACCAACTGATCAACAGGCCCTATGCTCTGCCTGCCACAGTGGCCATCAGCGAACGCCCCAGGAGCAGCGAGTACAGGCTAAACTTGTGTAAGACTTGCCCTAAGCACTTTTCCAGCTTCCAGATATTTTCATTTCGGGGGATTTCAAAAGCTGCTGTTGTTTGTATGTTTAGGGTGTGCCTACATTAGCATTTTAATTTGGAGCAGGAGTCTATCTTAAAGTGAAGAGCTTTGTCTCAACAGAGCAGTCCTAGAGGTCCCAACTGAAGTCCTTCCAAACTAACCTGGAAGTTGTCCACCAGGACAGCTCCTAATTCCTAAACTATTCCTAATAGCTTCCTCTAATCCTTATTGAGGATCCTCAGGACACCAGATCAGACTGGATCTGTAATGAAATGACATCCCAGAAACAGGCAGCGAAGCCTGGGGTTGTTACCACTGCTTGTTTGGTCCCACAGACACAACCTGCTAGCGCAGAGATGGCCATAGCACCCCTGAAATCCTCTCTTCAAAGGACCTGTCCAGGCTCCTCTTGAACTTTTGTAATCTTTACATACAAGGAAGACATATTTTACAGTGAGGGTAGTGAAACACTGAAATAGGTTGCCCAGAGAGGTGGTAGACACCCCATCCCTGGAAGCATTCAAGATCAGTCTGAATGGGCCTCAGAGCAACCTGATCTAGTTGAAGAAGACCCTGCTTATTGCAGGTTGGGTTGGACTGAATGACCTTTAAAGGTCCCTTCCAACCCAAACTGTTCCATGGTTCTGTGATTCTTGTAACTCAACTCCTTCTTGTGCTTAACCTGGCTGCTGCTGGCTTCCTTTGGTTATCTTGCTTTAGCACTGGGACACACAGTGGAGTGCTGATCCTTACCCCCTTTCTGCTCATGATTTTGTGGGGGGCTGGGTTTTCTCCTGCACTTTCATGTGTTTGTGATGCTCAGGAACAGGATAAAAATAAATTCAATGCTTTAGAAAGATATTAATTTCCCTTCGCTAATATTAAAGTCTGTTACTATGAAGTTAGCTGAGGTTGAACAAATTAACCTCCTCCTATCAACAAAAGTAGAATAATGGGTATAACAGTAACGTGGTTTGTGACTGTATAGCTTGACTTCAGCAAGGCTTTTGCTGCCCTGACAGTTAAATCTTTTCACTTATAAGCAAACCAGGCTGAAGCAGTCTAGTAGAAACTCCAGCAGAATGATAGAAAGCTGTTTAGGAAACCATGTCCAGAGAGAAGTCAGTGAGAGCTTGCTGTTAAAATAGAAGGATGGCTACAGCAGCATTCCTCAATGTCTGCCTTGGACCCAGCATTTTCATTAATCATTTAGATGACGGAACAGAATGTGTTTGCCTATTAAATATGTAGATGACACCATGCTGAGAGGGGCTGTGAGTTCTTTGGAGACAGGATGAGAACTCAAAAAATGGAGATGTGATATGAATAGGAGCAGGTGTGAGGTATACATTTAGGCAGGAATGATGAACTGCACAAATGCGGGATGGGGAATGTTGGCAGCTCCTTCCAGGCTCTACCTTTCCCTGCGAATTGCTCTCAGTACTCCAAATGCTAGTGGCACACCAAGTACCCTCAGCCGCTGTTGTTTTTTGTGCTCCAGAATTTGTCAGGGCTTGGGCTTGTCTCAAGGCTCAGGGCTCAGCTGGATACTGGATTCTTTAATTTGATTTCCTTATGAGGACCTGAGTGCAACCATTGAACAGAGAGCTGCTAACCCAGCTGTGCACATGGAGGCTGCCCTGTTGAGCAGCCTTTATCCAAAGACTACATACTGTGGTTTCCGTTTACATACATGGAGTAAGTTTCTTGCACATGATGTCAGGTTTCAGTCCATTGGTTGCTGCCATCTGGCACACTCATCATAACAGACTGGTCACTGTGGCTATCTCCTGAGTAGGCGCAGAAGCTCCGGATATTAGCAGTGTTGTGTATTCAGTTCATGTGTGACGTTTGGCCAGGTCTTTGAGAAACAACCAGTTAGGTGTTGCTTCCTCTTCGGAAGATGATCTAGGGATTTATTGAAAATATTGCAGAAAATGCACATTTTCTCCTGCCAAGTGGTGTCCAGGGGAGGCCATGCAAAATAAAGCTTTGCTCTAATTCACTTTGGATTATTGTGTACTTTTTGGAGAGAAAATTGAGAGCAATAGTCAAAGCCTAGAAAAGAGGATTGTCAGGGAAGAGTTAATGTGGCAACAAAAGGGATATTAGAACAGTCTTCAAATGCATGCAAATTCAATGAAGGGAAGAATTTTTTCCCTACTTTCAGAAATGGAACTTAAATTGCTATAGTGAATGTTGAACTTGTATGTTTTGTTTCTATTGGTATGGCTGTTAAAGAAGCAGCATAGATTGCCTGGAGAGATCCGTAAGAAAAAGAAGGGCGAATGTCTGCTGGGAATGATGCAGGTACAGTGGGCCCCAGAAAGGTGGGCTAAGGTGTGCCAAGCCAATCTTGGGATCCTGAGGTAGGGTTGGGAGTCTTTCTGTCAGGTAAGGGTCTGTCCCATCCAGACAGATGACTTGCACCTGAGAAGGGAGCCTCCACCCAAATTTCTAGCCCTGTCTTTGAAACTTTGATTGCAGTGTACTTAAATGAAGATGTTTGCAAAAATAGAAAGCTGGATGGCTGTTACAAACAGAATTCCCTGCCCTCACCATGCTGTGGTCTGGTTTTAGGTTTACTTGGTTTTATTTGTCATGAAGTTTTGTTTATACTTTTTCCATGCTGTTTCCTATTTTATTTAGTAGTGTTATTGCTACCCTAAGTTTTAATACTTAAAATTTTTAGGCATATCATGTCTGTGAGAAGAATTTTAGAAACCAGGATGTAAAACAAAACTCCTAAAAATACTGTCAGAGGCTAAGAGCAACCTTAATTTAGATTAGTCACTAGGGAATGCAATTTTTCATTAGATCTGAATTTTAGAGCACATATTTAGAACATCACTGGCCAGTATACCTATTGAAGAAATTTCAGTCTGTTTTTTTTTTACTTGGCTGTAATTTATTTCAAAGCTTTTGCATGTTTTGTTCCCCTCTCTCCTCACCTTTTTTTCTTCCTTTAAGGATTTTAATAATAAAAATAATGTATAGCAGATAAACTCATTTAAGTTTAAAAGGCTGGAAAAATTTGCACTAGTTGAGTTATGATTTCGTATTTTCATTTTGTATAGTAGGTGAAAGAGCAATTGACATTCAAAGTATTAATTTAAATATTCTGAAGTGTACATTGTCATAGGAAAAAAATGTATATTATTTTTGGGATGCACATGATCTTCAACATTTAAACCTCTGTCTTCAGTTACGTAGACTGACATGGCTGGATGATTTTTGTTGTTTGGCACATACACAAAATCACTCTTTTAGGTATAGGTTAAGTCTTTTTGGAAGATTTTTTGAAGATTCCTTGAGTTACATCTTAATGTATTCCAATTTGTTTAATGTACACTGAGATACTCGGGTAAAACTATAATATAAAATACTCACTCATTTCCATTAAATGTAGATTTGAAGGCTGAACATGAGGGCTTCAAGACTTTTTCCTTTCATTCAGCACAAGCAACCATTATTATTTTGAGTAATTGTAAATATCTGGTGTTACACAGATGTCCAGAGTCTACTCCTTAATCTAACCTTTGACCCAAACAGGATGTTTTTTCAGGAGAAAGAATCATTTGTGTGAGAAGTATACCTGTTTGTTCAAACTGAAATGCCATGGTCTAGGCTGATTAAAAAGTAAATTAATATTGATACAAATATCCACATGTACTGAACTCTAAAGAGTAGAGAAGTAAAACTGAGAAGTAGAATTAATAAATATATTGTATGCTGAAAATTCCAGTTGCCTTCACAAAAGTTATGATTTTAGGGAATAAAATTAACAATAACTGTCAAAATAAAAGTCTTTTCTCTGTGAACTTAAGACTATGAAAGACAGTCTTGAAAAGATATTTTAAAATGTGTTATTGCATTTCTGAGGAGTATGGTACTTCTAGTTAAACGAGTTAGGAAGGATAAATTATGCTGAGTGTCTGCTTTGTTAATATTCAAGCACTTCACTGTTCCTGAGTCTGTGGATGTTAAGAATAGTGAAATATCTTCCACCTAGCATGTTTTCAGGAAAACTTTGTTGTTCCTACATACAAAATTAATAATTCATTTTTACCTGTTCAATAACAGTAAATATTTTTGTACCTTAATTTTGCTGAAGCATAATAGTTGTGTACAATACTGTTTATAAAGAATTGGATCCTGTCTTGAAGGTACTCATTGGAAAAGCCTTTGTGTAAGCCTTTGAAGAATACTATAAATTTCATCTTTGTAGTTGATGCATATTTAAAACTTATTAATTGAACTTGCCCTGGGAAAATAAGGATTCTATTTTATGACAGATTTAGAAATAATTATATTAATCTGGCTCAAATGAGTTCTGGTTCTAAAAGTAAAGCATCTGCAACCAGGCAATTTGGAAAAGTTTTCAATTTCTGTATAATACCTTTTTTCACACTTGGATTTTTTTTTTTCTAGCCTGTCACTGTAATGGTTATCTTAAAGCATATTTGAAAGCTTAGAGTTAAATAATGTTCTTTTTTAAAAAAAGCTGGTATCGCTTTAAATTGTTCATTTAAAGTTTAATCTTGTCTATGAAGTGATATAATCTTACCTATGATTTGAAGGAATGAAGATTTTTTTTACTTCTTTTTTATTTGTTTTCTGAAATAATTTATCTCTCTGTTTTTACATATACCTAGAACTCCATTTAATTAATTTATGTATTAGTATTACCACTTATCATTGTAGATTTAATTATTTTAGTTAGGACTCTTTAGTGAACATCTTGTTTTTAGTGTCACATGTAAAAAGCAAGGAAGTTAATAATTTTGAAGTTTAAACTGAAAGTTAAAAATTACATTTCTTTGTTACAGCAGAATACAGTACAATCCACAGTCCATCAACACCCATTAAAGATTCTGATTCAGATAGATTGCGTCGTAGTTCAGATGGGAAATCACGTGGACGTGGCAGAAGAAACAATAATCCTTCACCTCCACCTGACTCTGATCTAGAGGTACATTACATTAGATGTCTTTGACCTGTTGTAGACTCTATTTCTATTACTGTTTTGCAGAGAGAAGTATTATTTACACATAAAATGTAAAGTGGCATTGGGCATCCCTTTCTTTTTGTTCTAACAGTTTTTTTTGTAGAAGATAGAATTTTCTTCATGAAGAAGTTTCTTTAGAAGAGCACCTACTTCCTCTGAAAAATAATAGATGTTTTGTTTTCCTTTTGATTTAAAAAAAAAGCAAGCTTTTCCCAAGTGAAAGAAAGGTTTGCATTTGGACAGGAGACACTTCTAGCACAATAGTGTGTTTTGTTTTCTCAAGCTATGTTCACACTCCCCTCAGTGGCCCATGCTTGGTGTTGAGAACACATCTCCACTGACATACCACAGCTATGAGTGTCCACGTTGCATTACTTTTCCTTTCCAAAAGCTTAGCCCATTTGTCATCATGGGAAAAAAAATCTCACCAGGATTTAAAATACATGTATTTGAACACTTTATTTTTCACTAAAATATCATTTTGTGTGTGGTCAGAGGACAAATTTGCAACACATTATTTTCCATTGGCTGTAAGCAAGAGAATTATTTACTGATGCCATAAATTCTTACACATGCAACATCTAACTTCATAATTTTCATACTTCAGGTGCCTAAAATCCATTAAAAAATGAACATAGATTAAGGGGATTTAAGTATGTAGCAGCAATTTAGCTGTATTTTGCTTTTAGAGATAATTTCCAAGTGCAGTTATATGAACTTTGTTTTGTAAGACTTGCAGAAATACAGAATTCAAACCCAGAAGATTTAATTTTCAGAGGCTTCTCTCAATTTATTTCAGTTTCTATCTTACATCTGGCTTTAAAATAATACATTGTACATCTCATTTTCTCTGTGTATTTGACAGTAACTATAATTTTATTCGAATAGAATAATTTTATATAATAGCAATTGTAATAAGAAGAAGCTAACAGATTGTATTACCCTATTCTGGAAAAAACTTGTTAGTTCTGAAAATAAATGGCAAGGAAACTATGGTTTTAGTATATAACCATTTCAATACAATTTTCTCATTTATGAGATTTTCTCATCACTTACTGATTCAAATTTTAACTTTCCATTTCAAGTATCAGCTTCACAGAGAAACACATTGATTTGATTCTCTTTTTACAGAGAGTATTCATTTGGGATTTGGATGAGACAATCATCATTTTCCATTCCTTGCTTACAGGGTCCTATGCCAACAGATATGGAAGGGTAAGTGTCAAGAAACTGATGGAAATTTTCAGTAGTATTTGCTATTTTATAGTTGATGCACAAGGAAGATGAGAACAGTAGTTGATTTTCCAGAGATAAAGTGGTACTGGTGTTTCAAGACATAAAAAAATGAAGGAGTAAAGCTGTTTCACATGTCCTTTCTTTGCACTTTCTCAGCTTTTATATTCAATAAATAAATAAATAGCACTGGGAGTAATACTTTGACCATTTAAGATTTGGTTTGTAGATACAGAATGTCTGAAACCTGTTGATATCATCAAAATCCTCAGAGGTTTAGTTCCCCTCAGAGAGTGAAGAACTTCGAGGAGTGATTGCTAAAGTAACATGTTAGTTCTGAGCAATTGGCAGTAGACTGCTCTGTATTGAGAAGGCAAGAGGAAGAATACTTTTGGACACAGAGAGATTAGTCTAAATTTTTTCTCTTAACTTTTTTTTAATCTACGTATTGACTGATGTTTTTGGAAGTCTGCTTATGAGTCAAATCTTTCTATTATGCACAGTCTATAAATCATAACTGAACTGATGAATATGTCTACAGACTGTGAGTTTCCTCAGTAATTCTCAGAAGAGAAACACAGACTTAGGTGAATAAGAGCAGTTTATGAATGGAATGCCCTAGTGAGATTATACTTTGTTTTTCCAGGATTGTGTTTGAGAACTGATGTCTCAGCTTGTGCTAAAATCTGTAGTGCCATTTCATGTTCACCTCATGTGCGGTATGACTAGAACGTGGTTCTTTGGTAACCTTAAACATTTCTTCATATAAAGAACAACCAGATAGTTTTTTCTGGTTTCATGTAATTACTCTGTCTTCATGAAAAGCTTATATTTATCACTAAAGGGTTTTACCCTGTGCACAGTTAAGTGAAAGGGAAAGCAACTACTGATTAAGTCCATGCCGGGGTCAGGTTCTGAATTCCTCACAGCAGCTTTTTGCAGTATAAAAATCTAAACCAGTACTTTGCAACCTTTCTTGCTTGTTCAGGTGTGGTGTATTTTTGGAAGTGTTTGCTGCAATAGCAGCTTATGTTTGAGGAGTATAATTAGTTCTTTTCATTATGTGTCAGAAAAGCATGTTAATTCTGCAGCCTTGGTTTTCTACGTGTTAATAGTTTCTATTGAGTAAAAAGACACTAGAACTTTAAATGTTTTGACAATTGTTGTATGGATACATGTAGGCAGTAGCATTATAGAGTATTGAACATTTTCAAAAAGTTGTTTTTTATTTCTCATCCTTCTATGAAGATATGACAAACTCTCTCCAAAAACAGCTTTTGCATTGCACCCTAAAATTGCCAAACGTCACAGTTTAGTTCAGCTCAAAATGGGAAAAACAAATCACAGCGCTCACAAAAAAAACTTGGTGCCAACAGAATCTCACCACTTGCTTTTGGGCAGCAGAGCAGGGCTGGAAAAGCCTAATTAGTCATTGCCATAGAAGTAGTTGTGCAAGCATGTTTTTTCCATTTGTTACTAGTTCCTCGTAGTGCTTTCATTAATTGGGGCCTGAACATAAACACCTTTCTTACTGGGTGCTTGAGGTTGAGGAGAGTGGCTGGGATTAAGCTGCTAAGAGATATAAATATGTATGCTGCAAGGAGATGGCTGACCAATTACAGCTCCTCCATCACTGCTGGCACTGTTTACTTGAGATGTAGCTTTTGCCCGGCTGGCTCTGCTTGCAAGGCACGTGGCAGAATATTTCTGCATTGCTAAATGACAACCGGTCGTTGATGCTAAGAAGGATGATGGCACTAGTGCTTATGCTGTGGATAAATACCCCTTTTTGGTGAGGGGGTGTACATCTTTGGCTCTCATGCA
This sequence comes from Mesitornis unicolor, assembly GCF_000695765.1. NCBI lineage: Eukaryota > Metazoa > Chordata > Aves > Mesitornithiformes > Mesitornithidae > Mesitornis > Mesitornis unicolor. Next base: position 32,180 of record NW_010174521.1, on the reverse strand, counting down.
GTCATGAAAGTGGGCTATTCTTGCTTTGCTTTTGTCAAATTTCATTCATATCACAATTTTTCTTGGCTTATTGACAGCTTGAGGCAACAGCTACTAATTTCCATAGACTTTAGAGGAAGATAGTGTCAAACGTTCAAAGCAAACAGGCAAAAACATGTATCTGTCATATGAGAATCATAGAGTTTATTTGCAGCAATGGGAGGTGCACATTTTTTTAAGGAGTGTTTCCTAAGGATTTCTGGCTTTTAAAATGAGAAATACAGATCACAAGAAGAAAAAAAATTGTTGAGGGGAATTCTTATTCTTTTCACCTAACATCACGTTCTCTCATGTTTTTGCACTGTGGTGAGGGCTAGAAATACCCTTTTAAAAATTAAATCTAAGCTGCTCACATAATCATTAAAATACAAAAGGTGGACCTTCAAACAGGCAAAAATATCCTAGGGCATTTAGGTCTTTTCATAATGCCTGAGTGAGTTTCATGGTGAATGGTTATGAATGATGAGCAGCCTTGCTGCTGAAGGGATTGATTTTCTTTTCCTTATTCTCTACCTCATACCTCATAACTTCTTGCTTGTGCTACCCTTTTCTGTATATTCTTACTTCCTCATCTGTTTTTATCACCTGCTCTCCTTTTGCCGCTATTGTGCTCTGATTTCTCCCCACTTTTGTCCTTCAACTTTGTTGGAACAAAATAATACCCTTCTTTTTCACTTTGCATAGTCATGGTATGTTTTTATTTAAGGGTGATTTGAATTTTGTGAATTTAATGGAAATGTATGAAAGTAGTGTAGGAGTATGATTTGTACTTCTGGAAGAGAAGAAAAAGAAACAAAACAAAACATTTCCATTTGCTTTTGGCATTTTTTTTTTAGTATGTACAGAGAGAGATCTATTGATCAAATATCAAGTTATCAGTTACTTTAATTGACATTAGGGCTTCTAACACCTCAAAACTTATATTTTGAGCCAGATGTCAACTGGTTAAGTTTTGGAATTTGGAAAAAGTTGAAGCCCTTCTTTAATACTTTAGAGCAGGTGGAAGTATGTCTCAGTATTGGCCCTAGAGTACTGTGGTCTTTATGTACATTTCCATTCTCCGTGAAAGCATTTCTGTTTGAAGGCTTTAAAAGAATTTTCCTTTAAATTCTAAGATATTTTAATGTGGTTTAATACATTTTAGAGATTGAGAAAAACAAAGCCTGTTTTCACTTAACCCTTCATTTGTGACCTGTAGACTTAAGTGGAAAATAAGCCTTGTACCCAAAGTGAACTTTCCTGTTTTTCAGCTTCTTGTTTCTCCACAAAACAAAGAAATCAAGTGGGTAGAATTTAGAAATGACATACAGACAATGTTTTGGCTCCAATAGTAGTATTCAAAACAAGAGGCCTGCTTAAGCAGTTTGACATTGGTATTTCTTTTCTTTAGCTAAACTGTACCTCCCTCAGAGATTTGTACCTGATTTTGATCGTACCTGAAAAGACACTCCTCCTGAACCTGCAAATCCCAAGCAACAAGAACAGATTGTTAGCTTTCCTCCTCGTTATGTGACACCTCACAGTAATTAGTTAGCAATTAGTGGCTTAAAATTGCAAAAGAAGGTTTGGTATGGAGTTATTTAAAAAAAAAACAAAACACAAAACCCCAAAAAACAACAAACCTTTATTCTAGCCTTGTATTTTTTAAAAGTTTTCAGCTCCCACTCTAATGTCTGACATCAGAGTTTAATCTACTGCAGTGCCTTAAACCAAGGCTCTTGTGTGTTTTGCTAGAGCAGTTGTGAGACTGTGACTACACAGATATTTAAAACCCTAATGCAGATAAGGCGTCTGCTTTTGTAGAGTATCCAGAACTGCAACTCAACACAGTTTTTTTGCTGAGTGGAAATTTCTATAGAAAAGAAATGTGTTTAATCAAGGAATTAAGGTTTCTTTGAAAAGCAACCTGCTTTGTTTCTTCTCTTAGCTTTTATGGTATTTAATCTGACATTTTCAGTAGGTGCCAATGATTTTCTTATTTGTTTTTCTCCTAATTAAATTAACCTAATAAATTGCATTATTTTAATATTACTGTAGAGAAATCCCCATTCTGTTTTGCCTGCCATTTAAAAATACCTTGGAGTGAAATATTTCAAAGATTTACAAAAAAAACAGTTTTTCAGACTGAGAATAGTGATACAAAGTTTAAAAAAAGTCTTTAATTTAAGTCATGCACACTTTGAAATTGAAAATACATATTTGCCAGCATTTGTTTAAAGTTAACCATACAGGTTCATAACCAACATCATGTTCTGTCTGCCAATTTATTCTGCTTTTCAAAAGGATGTTCCCATTTATAGATGGAAGCTCAGAATGGGATTAGTTCTACGCTGTTACATTAGTAGCAGAAAATCAAGATGTAGCTAGTGATCTTCATTTGCATCTTAGACACTTAATCTATCTGCCTCCTTTGAATAACTGGAGTAGTGAGTTCTGTGGGACTATGCCTCACCTCAGGCACAACAGAAATCCTTGTCTTATTTAATAAAAAAAGGCTAATGAGCTATGAAGAACGGTGGGGTGGTCACTGGGCACAATTTGGAATGTCAGAGGAAAAGTAGCCTCAGGCCTAGCTAGAGAGAGAAGATCACCTGCTTCCCACCTCACATGCCCGCAAAAGTAAGGAAAAGGAAGATATAAGGCTACGAATAAAGCAGTATTAAAACAGAGACAGAATACTTTTGATCATATTTTAAAGTCTTTCCATTTGAATTAAGAAGCCAAATATTCTGGTTTTTTGGCAGTGCCACTTTAAATAGAAGGCTTATTTTTAGGGGCAGAGATCATCAAGATAGCATAATACAATTTTTCTTTCCCATTTATAAGGGCTGTTTTTTTGATACTGGAAAACTTATTTACTCTTAACGTATGTTAGAGTAATAGATGTTTTGTCTGTTCTATGTAGCTTTGTTTCTAAATGCTTCTTTCCAAAATTCTTTTTCTGGTTAGTTTTACTTAGGTTTTGGCATTTCTAGAAGACAAACAAGCTTCCAAATCAGCATTCTTTTCCAGCTCTTTGCTACTGACACATTTTGCCTGTTAACCAGTAGTTACAGAAAAATGTTTGTAAGTTCAGAGATCATGTTAAAACACCTATTAATTTGATTGAGAGGTGGAAAAAGAAACTAGAGACTGCATCTCTTAGTTTTTAACTTGCAGTTGTCATCGGGTTTAGAATATTAACTTATTTTAAGTAAAATATGGGTTGTCACTTCTGCAGTTCTATTTAAAATATAATTCCTAACAAACTAACATTGTTAACAGAGGGTGTCATGAGACAATATAACATGTTCTTTCAAACTCATGCTTCTGTGTGCTTGGATGTACTTGGCATTATAAATTAGAAACTCTATATCAAATGTACGTATTAGGCTTTCTTTTCAATTTTTCAGATTGAAAATATATAAAACACAAAAAAATCAAAACAAGACAAACATCTGTAATGCATTTGGTAACCACAATGCTGAACATGCTTTTTGAGTTTATTAGCTCAGTAAGGAATAAGTTGTTATGGTAATTTCTGTAGAGAAGTTAAAGTGTGTTATGTATTAATAACAAACAATAGATTTGTTCACTCTGCATGGGTGGGCCAGACTGAGAGCATAATTAAAGCATGGTTTTGTGGAGAATCAAGGAGTGGTTTTAACAATAATTGCCATTTGCAAATAAAATGTTAATGGTGATTTGCTTTTAAGTCACTAGGTATTCCCAGGACCTAATCCTTTCACTTGTGACCAGTGAGAGTTTATTTTGAGCAACAATAGCATTATCATGCCCCTGGTTGACCATAAAACTTATGAACAGTTGTAAAATCTGGAGAGGTTTTAGGTTAAATGAATTTGCCCTTTCTGTGTGGAGGACAGAGAGCCTATGCCAGGGATGCACGAGGGTGACCACAGAGGTCTTGCTGCAGAATCATGATATCATTCGAGTTAATATCATATTTTTGAGTGTTACTGGTAAATATTATAGTGCAGGATTAGAGAGTTGCTGAAGTTAAACTGAACATATGGATGTGGCATTTAATACATTGAATAATCTCTGTTGAACAGCAGTTCCTCCAGTTTGTGTTTTACTATATATGTTGGGCATGGTATTGATGGTGTACTCACTTAATTTCTTCTTTAAGGATCCACCCACGTCTGTGTCTCTTGGACTCCGAATGGAAGAGATGATTTTCAATTTAGCAGACACACACTTATTCTTTAACGATTTAGAAGTAAGTATTCATTCTTTGAAAACACGTAGAGGTGATTTAATGTTTGTCTCTTTTTATGTGTTATTAGATGGTTTGACAATTATTTTGGATTTCACAGTTTTAATATGGAAATATTTAGAAAATACCTGTGTAATTTAATCATTAGGATGTAGCTAAATGTCTGCACTTGCATTCAAAGGTTACAATAGTTTAAATGGTAGGGTTTTGTCCTCACAGTTCTTTGTCTTTATGACCTCAGCAGACAAGTTTGAGAAGTGAATACACCAAAAGTGTCTATAAAATTAGAATTCAATAGTCTGCACAGGCCATTAAATATTAAACTTCAGCTTCTATAAACAGTTAATGCCTGGGTACAGATTTCTCACTTTACAGCCCACTGTGGGCAAGTTTTACCTTAAACTTGAGGAGAGCCATTGATGTTGTTTTCACTGTCCATCTCCATGGCCTGTTTCTGGGGGTCTTCTGCTTCCCTGGTGGCAGGTACGATTTGTTACAGGCCTCTCCACCACGGTGTGCGGTGAGGAGCTGGTGTCGGCGTGCCAAGGGCTTTTTCAGCCTGTGTAGGCTCTGGTTTGGTGACACTTGTGAGATTGTTCTAAATCTATCCAAACTGCTGAAAGAGACTGTCACCATAATGCCTGGCTGCTTCACCTTAGAAGGGAAAAAAGCAATTTCTGATCGTATTTTAATAACACAAAAACATGAAAACAGTCAGATTTCTTTCCCATCATAATGAAGACAGCTGTTTATTTAAAATCCAACTGTTAAGCAAGCTTGTGGTGGGGCTGCCAACACACATTAATCATCAAGTTGTTGTTTTGCTAGATTTTAGAATAGTGTGTTATTCCAGACAGGCAAAAGAATCTAAAAGATTCAAATGCAACTTTTGCTGATCAAAGTTAATTGGCAGCAATTGGCCTTTAAATATTTCCTGATGTTTCCCTTTTCAAAATCAAGCAAAATACACCTTATTTAATAGATGAGCCAAAATCATTTGAAAAATGCCAGTGTGTGATAGACCTCAAATGTGGTTTGTCCAACATCTGTCCTATATTTCGATTTCTTTTCATCTAAAAAGAAACCATTCACAGATGATTTGGCATCTTAGAATGTAATGAAATTATTTAAATGGGGGTTGGTTTTTTTTTCCTTCCTTTCCTTAGTGGAGTATTTACTTTTTTATACTTACAATAAGATAGATTATTTCTTTAAATTTTAAGCTAATGTTTTCTTTCATTAAGGTAGCTATATGTAAAGATATGATTGTTTTGGATATAAGAAACACCATTAATTGTATGTGTAGGACTGATTTTTCTGATTTGTAGAAAAGTATAACAATGCTAGTTATTTTCCAGATCTGTTTCTGATTTCTGGTCATGTTTAATTTTATCCAGAGCAGAAAGAGAAAGTACTACTGTATCTTACCAGTATATTCAATAAAGTTTGCTGTGTTTTCATTTGCTGTGCGTAGCCAGATATTTAGTAGACTTGTAGCTGCTACTTCTTGCATGTTTGTTAGCATCACTGACTTCAATGAAAGTTAATCAACCCCATCTTTGGAGTAGTAGATTATCTCCTGCTAATTGGCATGTTATCACCTTAACTGTACAACATAGCATTTTATTCACTGAAGAACTTTGAAGCTGTGGATGAAAAAAATGCTAATCCAGGTGGTTCACAGAACTACAGGAGCTCACTGGATGAGCTTGGTTCTTTGCATTTCTCCCATAACAAGCCAGTTTATCATGTGTCCCCAGACTCAAGTGTAATAGTCTGCATCTATACCCCAGTCGGTCTTCTTCATACACAGAGGCACTTAGAAATCAGCAGTTGTGTCCATGTCCTTGTACATGAGGTCTAAGTCCTTATTTCTGAGGAACATGAGCTCTGAGCTGAAAGATCATGGCCTGTCCAAGGGAGAGAAAAGCATGTTCAGTGGTGCAGAGGAGTAGATTTGTGCTTGTGGATTGCCATGGAGTCTTCAGAGAAGCAGGCAGAGAGGGGGGATAAGAGAGCCCATACTTTGTGGGAATGAATGTGGTCCTTCCCTTTGTGGGAAGGAGATCTGGCCACAGACTGAGGCTTTCAGTTCACCAGAAAATTCAGGTTGTTTGAAACATGTTGCAGACATGTGGTGTTTTTTAACGATTGTGTCCTCCTGGAGATGCAGTTTGTCACTCTCGTGAGTGTCACTATTATTAGCAGGGCCTGCTGGGTTCCCAAGGCCTGAGACTTTGGAACAGATTCCTTGCATCTATCTCAGAAACTCGAGAGTCCTCGCTTGGTGGCTTGGAAGTTCAGTCTGCCTTACAGCTTGACAGACTTCCATGAAAACTGGGGGCAATTTGGCTTGGCTGTGCCTCAGGCTTAAAGCATCTGTTCTTGCTGATGAAGGACAGAGCCTGGAAGATCAGGTAGTGACCCTGCTCAGATCTAAGCTTTCCAATCCCTGTGCACAAACATCTGGGCTGTTAGGAATCAAGGCGTTTGTAGGCAGCTCTGCCAGCAAGCTGCAGGGTTTGGGCATTTTTGCCTAGAAATAGTATGAAGACGGGCAAAGCTGGATTTGGAACATGTCTAACCCACAGTGTAGACATGTCTTTGAGTCTAGGCATAATTCAAAGTCGGAACCTGAAAGTTGATGCTCACTAGCTCACCCAGACTCAGAGGGAACCCTTCCTGCCATATAGAGAGGCTGGGTTTACGGGCAGGCAATCATCTGTCATAACTTTGGCCTAAGATGCACATTTTTCCAGATACCACAAGTTAATGTTTTTTAATAAAAATCTTCTTTTCATCCGATACATTCCAGAAAGTACTAATCAGAACAGCTCTCTTTGTCAGCCAAGTTAGGGGGAAAGTATTTTGTCTTCTTATTAACCGCTGAAGTCTGGTTTAACATTTTGAATGCAAAGGGCAGAGTTGCAGCAGTGATCTCCAAAGCACTGCTTGATTTGTGTATGACCTAACTGGCTTTTCAAAGCTGAACCTACAGATTTAATTATGTTATTGGGTTAAATTCTAAATTTCAGCAGCTGTTTTTTAGTCTGTATAAAGTGAATCAATGCAAATGTATATCAGTTGCAAACTAGTTTATCCGTTGCAAATTAGTTTATCCATTCTCATTTAGTAAGGGATACAGCCAGGTCTTATTTCCTATATGTTACTCTTTATGTAATGATGATGATGATAATAATAACAATAACAACAACAACAACAATAATCATCATAATCATTATTATTATTTTAATTGGCAGTTTTCAAACTCAGTGAAGATATTCAGTCAGATCTCACTGTCTAGCTCCGAGGTCAGTAATCTGTTTATGAATGTGTGAGCTGCACTTAGATTTACAGTTAGTTGCTTCACCCTTAATTTGTGCTAGTCCTTAGTTTATTGCTTTGGGAAAAAGTAAGAGAGATCGCTTATTTCCTTCACTTTGCACAGATTTATTTTGAGTAATTAATTCCAAATTGATATAATAGCAATAATTTCAGTTCTTGAAGGAACATTTCTTAAATGGCATGTTAAGGGGGTATGACAAGTTTTTTAACATACTGGAAGAAAAACATTAATGTTTATTAATGTATCATTTGATCTAAGTACCATAATAAAGAATGATTTCTTACATTAATAGTAATTTCATGATTAAATGATATGTTAGGTCAAAAAGTAGAAAATAATGCAGTGTTCTCAAAATTTAGGTTCCAAAATCTGTATTTGGGCTTCAAAATAGGTAATTTAGATTTTCAGTACTGGACATTTTCATTTAAATATCTCATACTCTGCTCTGTAGTAGAATTTTAATTGCGTGCAGGAGGGTATAAATACATTGATGTAGTGCTCTCAAGAGAACCAGAGTTATCTCATCACAAAAGAATGTGTGATTTTACATGCTGATTATGTTGTGATAGGGATAATAAGATATAATATTTTAATGGTATGTATAATAGTATGGAGCAATTACACATATTATGTGGATGTATGCTCCAGTGTTTTAGGTAAATTAGCAACTTGAGGATAGGACTGAAACGTAACATCTAACTATATACATCATTAAAGATTGTATATATTTACATAGTTATACTGACCCTCTTAAAATATTGGTTTATTCATTTCTTTAGCATATCAGTGCACATTATAACTAGGTATGTTAAAGGAAAAATTGCTGGTAGTGAGTGATAATGAAAATCTTATTTTAAAAAGCTAGTTCAATGCTTTGCAAACTCTAGTCCAAAATGGTACCACCTCATTAGGTCTATTCCTTTAGAGTTATTTACCAAAGCTGGAAATGTCACTTATGGAGCCTTTTAAAACAAAACTTACCTAACACTTTTTATGAATAAGATACTTGGTTTCTTTGTCTGTGTTAAATTCTATTGAAGTAATAAAAATCAAATTAATTTGTAGTTTTCTTTTTTTTTATTTAGGCTTTTTATTTCTGCTTGTTCATTTCAGGTTTTTGGCATGTCCTTTTGTAGGATTCAAAATAAGGCTTTTTATATTATGAAACTAAAAAAAAAATTAATCATTTTGACACCTCCAAGAAATGCAATAATGCAAAAGGGCACAGTAATGATGGTTAGCATTCAGTTTTCTTCCATCAGTGAAGGATATATAATGCACACTCATGGCTCCACAATTCAGTTTTGTTTGTGGAATCTCTGTATACAAAGTGATGATATGTGTATTTATGTCATTTATGTCATATGTGTATTTTAGTCATTTATGATGAATCATAGAACAGTTTGGGTTGGAAGGGACCTTTTAAATATCTGGTCCAACGCCCCCTGCGATGAGCAGGAACATCTTCAACTAGATCAGGTTGCTCTGAGCCCCATCCAGCCTGACTCTGAATGGCAGCATGGTATGAGTTTTTCAGCTACGTTAGTTGATGTATTTCTCTTAAGGTTAAAAGAGGAGGGAATGCTATTAGATATTTCTGTAAAGTAGTTAACTTTTGTTCTTTGGGAAAAAAAAGAAAAGAAGTTCTAATGGTTAAGAATGCTGGCCTTGATTAATTTCTACTCAGTTTCTTGCTTAAAATCTGCCTGGATGTATATTGATGTGTTCCTGATGGAAATTCAGAGTGTAGTCTCTTCTGTGTGTCAAAAAGAGCTACATAACTGCTTTATGATTACAAATATGGCATTACTTCAGATTAATGAATGTTTAAGGCATTGCGTTAGCATATTACTGTGCACGGACCCCTCGGGAAAGCTGCCTGCCTTAGAGTTGCATGATTTCTATAAGGTGCAGCTCTGTCTGTAACCAGGGCTGTCTGGAGCAGCAGCCCGGGCAGGCGGGTGCCACAGTCCTCACTTCCCACACCCAACTACCAGGCAGCACCTTTGCTCCTCTGTCTTGGCCACTAGCAGGAACGACTGCTCCTCCCATGCCGAGGAGCGGCACAAGAGCAGCCATCTGTGTTGCTTTAACTCTCCTGCCTCTCCACACATAAAGTTAGATGAATACAGAAGCATTTCACAGATCCTACACTTTACACAGATGGGAACATACCCGGCTCTCATGAAGCATTGAGATACTGACTTGCATAGATGCATCTTTTCAGACTTTAAAGCAAAGAATAAACAGCATTTATATTGCTGCATTCATGCTCTGTGTTTGCCCTGTAAACCTCCTCTTTCCACCCATATGGCAATAAATCTTTCCATGTAGTCCGTAACTGCTAGCTTAGATTTACTCAGATCTAGAAGTTGATAGGGAGACATTTTGTATGAAAACTGCTTTTTGTGGATTGTTTCCTCCCTAATTTACTATGTGAATGTGCCTGATTTCCTTGTTTGTAGCTCCCAGTCATTGGACTATCTGTATTTATCAACACTACCTCTCCCTTTGCAAGCTCAAGGCTGTGTGGAGAGCAGCTTTTCTGCTTGAAATGCTACTGGGATGTCTGACACCCAGTGGTACGCAGAGGTCTTCTGTTCCTGAAAGAAGTGAAAAGGACCTCTAAGGCCCATGTTGCAATGCAGACTTTCGTGGCAGTGATAGCTTCTGTACTACCACAGGGCACTGAAGAGATTCTTCCAAGAAGAGGTGCTCCAAGGAGATTGTGGTGAGAGCTCAGGCCTAAGAAAGGCCATAACTAGAACCCAGCACAGCAGCCATGAAGACTGATCATGGAGCAAAACTTCTCCAAAGGCCTCCTCTTTGGCCTTTGCCTTCAATTCTTCCAGGTGAAACTAGGCTGCTTCCCTGCTGCTGGAAGGAAATGCACCATATAAATCACTTCTGGGCCTCAAGGAGACCTTTTCTTCATGACAGGGCGATATATTCTTCTTTTCATCAACCTGAGAATTTTCGCCTTTGTAGGTCTTGGTAACACCGCAGGAGACTAAGTGACTTTCCTCCCAGGTCCTTCGGTGACCATGCATGCTGCTACATCCTCAGCGTACCATGCAGTGTTCTGAATGCCTTTGAAGCAATACAGTCAGATGTTCTGTTTCTTTAATCTGAAGGAGAAAGGGAAACTATTTCCCCTCAGACCTTGATAGTTTAATATGCCACAGATTCAGGCTGGTAACTTTTAGCACAGTAGCACTCTGAAGCATGATTTGGGATCATGGGCATTATGATAATACACATTATTGAATAATAACATTCAGCAGACTTATTGTGTGCAGGTTGCTGCACATCTCAAAGAACCATGACCACTGTAGGGTAAAATGCTCCTCTTTCTGAAAGCATTTTAGCACATCTGGTCCTAGAGTCAAGTAATCTAACAAGTGAACTACTTGGATGCAAGCCAGCCCTTAAGTGCAGGCTTTGAGCAAGCTCCAGAGCAACTGGAAGAGCAAGTTGGCCACTATTAAGAGTGTGGAAGTCCATCATTTATTCTCTCATACCTTGTGGAAATGTAGAGCCACCTTTGAGCAGGCATGACAGGTACAGTGCTGTCTATATTTAAACTTAACTAAGTTGTATGGAGGTCTACAGTCAGTGATGGTAGTTCAGGGAGCCGCAGAGTCAGACCAAGGAGGTGAAGAAGAAGGATTGTGAAAACAGTCACCCAAGAGAAAAGCTTGCTCAACTTCTCTGCACAGAAAAGATCAGATCAAGACCATTTTGTGACTGAGGCCATGCTCCAAGCTCTAAACATTTACAGGGTAAGCCTTTGCTGGCATGATGTACTAATCACTTGTCTGATGCCTGTATTTTACATAAATATTTGTATAGAATGAAGTGACATGACTGTGCTTTAGTCTCCTCATCTGCATATAAGGATGATGATGGTGATAAGGATGGTATCTACAAGTACAAGGTTGATAATTCTGTCATGAAGTAGTCAAGAGGGAAAAGAGACAGCTGAATGGGGGTTGTAGTAGTTAGTCTTGAGTACAGTTGTAGTTGGCTTTCTAACAATGCTTTAGCTTGGTCTCTTTAATGTCTCACTCCTCAGGAACATCCTTTTCATGAATGCTTTCTCTGCTGCCACAATTAGAAAACGCGTGTATTCAAAAAATGTCTTTTTAAAAAAGGACAAAAAAACTATTGCAAATAGTAATCCAACAAAACTTGCCAGTTTTCCATTGTATTTATTTTTTTCTATTGTTTGTGTGTTTTTAAAATTATTTGTGTAAGTTATAATTGTTCCAGTTTGAGTCATTCATACATTTGAAGTAAATTTCATTTTTTAAAACCACAGGTTAATAAACACCCTAACGTTTAGAGCAGAAGGGCATCAGTCGTCATTAATCTTTGCAGTATTTCAGGTGTCTGTATTTGTGAGCTAGTAACCAGTATGAACGCCATGTAGCCTACTGTTTGGTACCAGGACCTCTGTTTGGGATGCCTACATTTTGCTGTAGTAAAAATGAGCAAAAGAGTAGGCAGGCATACTTTGTGAATAAATTTATTGACATGCAAATCACATAGTACAGTAAAGAACATTTCATAGAATCAGAGAATGGTTTGTGTTGGAAGGGATCTTGAAAGATCATCCAGTTCCAAACCCCCTGCCATGGTCAGCAGTATTTTTCACTAGATCCCATTGTTCAAAACCCTGTCTAACCTGACTTCAAATACTTCCAATGGTGATGCATACATGACTTCTCTGGATAACCTGTTTCAGTGTCTCACTACCCTCATAGTAAAGAATTTCTTCCTTGTGTCTAAACTAAATCTACCCTCTTTCAGATTAAAACTGTTATCCCTTACCCTTTGTCCTTTCACTACAGACCTTGGTAAAAAGTCTGTCCCCATCTATCTTATAAGCCCCCTTTATGTATTGTAATGCCTCAATAAGGCTTTCCCAGAGCCTTCTTTTCTCCAAGCTGAACAACCCCAACTCTCTCAGCCTTTTTTCATAGAAGAGGTATTCCAGCCCTCTGATCATTTTCCTGTCCTTTCTCTGGACCTGTTCCAACAGATCCATGTCTCTCTTGTGCTGGGGACCCCTGAACTGGATGAAGTGCTCCAGGTGGGATCTCCAGGTCGGAGTAGAGAGGTGGAATCACCTCCCTCAACCTGCTGCCCACGACTCTTGAGGTGGCCCTGGCAGGATACGATTGGCTTTCTGGGCAGCAAGCACACTTTGCTGGCTCATGTCCAGCTTTTCATCCACCAATACCGCCAAGTCCTTCTCTGCAGGGCTGCTCTCAATGCCATCATCTTCCAGTCTGTTGATACAGGCAATTGTCCCAACCCAGGTGCAGGACCTTGCACTTGGCTTCATTGTACCTCATGAGGTTCATATTGGCCCACTCCTCAAGCCTGTCAGGGTCCCTCTGGATGGGACCCTATTTGTAAGTGGCATATGATCTAGTGAAAAAAGGTTTGCGATAGACAGCAAGTTAACTTTTAGTGGTATTATACCCATCTCCAAGATGGTACCCTAAAGTAGTTTCTATTAGATGAAAAAAGCTATTTTTTGACTACATACTCTCCCAAATGCGCATTCAAAAGTCTTCCTTCCAGTGAATGAATTGAAGATCTTTCCTGTTCCCAGGAAAAAAAAAGCCAAATGCTGACATGCTTTTAATAGTAACAATTGTACCTGCCATTACAGCTAGGTTCTGCAGAGCCTGGAATACCAGGTTTAAGGATCGGCGAGTACAGGATATAGTGTATGGAAGGGTGGTGGTAAGGTACCTAGAAATTCATGTAATATCTGCATCAAAGTAGTATATAGACAGAATCTGTTACTGGAATCATATTTCTACCCCAGATATGACAATTTTTATTGCAACAGAAACTTCTTGTCCTGCAGTGGCAGACACTGAAGGGTAACATAAAAATTGCTATATAATGAATGACGAGAGACAGCACTTTGAAAATTCTCTTATAACCAGTAACGAAACCATATAGTTGTTCTAAAAGTATGTCTAAGGCTTGGTGGAAATTAAGAGATGCAAAACTCATTGTAAGAAATTTGACAGACTGAGAAGTCTGCAGTCTATTTTCATGCTTTTGCTGACAATCCATTAGCAGATTTCAAAATGCTGGCTTGTGTTATATTGCTGACACACATAAATACTTGTCCTTAATGAATTTTCACTTTTGAGGTGTTGCAAAATTGCTGATAGGTGCCACAGAGCTCTTCTGCCAATGCAGATCATGCCATAATGACAGATGTGATACACTACTCAATGGTTCAGCATGTTAGATCCAAAATTAGGTAATGACGTGATTCATCCTGAAGGCCTCTTAGTGCCAGACTTGTCATTGCAGTTTTGAATAGGCTCTTTTTATTATTTAAATGATCACAGAAGTCTGAAATAATAGAATAGTGATTCCAAATGAGTGAGTAAACAGTTGATACTAATGATAAAGGCAGTTAATGTTGCTGTCAATTAATGTATTGCTTTCCATTTCTTCTTGCAAAGAGAAGCTTCTCTTTGGCTTTTTGTATGTCATGAAGCTGATATGAACAAAATGTTTTTTACATTTTCTTTAAATATTATGAATACCAGTGAACAAAAGCCTATCTACTACTGCAGATGTAAATACTGTATTTATGACTCATTCATTACACATTCATAAGTTTCCTAAGTTATTAGTTTATTACCCAAAAATCTCAAAAGTTTCACAAATTCAAATAGCATTCCTGAGCAGTAGATTTTGTGTTTTGGTCTCTGATTAAGCTGACAGGTGTGTAAAATCTCATGCAGCCAGTCAAGTCCCTGGTGTAGCTGCAAATGCTGAATAGTGCAAGTTACTCCAGCTAAGATCAACATTAATTTACACTCAAATGCCTTTCCCAGCCCACCCTTTCTGTTCATGTAATGCAATTATTTTGTGCTGATTCCATCCCTTTGAAGCAAACCATTTTTTTTCCTCACTGCACTCTTCCAGTGCAAACCCAGAAGATGAATGGAAGAGAAACATAATAGTCACCTTTAAAAAGAGTTTCCCTTCTTGTTGATTTGGGTACAATCTTAAACCACAAACCACATATTTGCATTATTTAGTGGTTTTTCTAGTGGATTAGTCTCTGAAAATTATGCACTTTTTATGTTAGGAATGCTAGGTGAAACTAAGTGTCATGCCTACATGCATTTTGCAGGATGAGAGCACATTAGCCAATCCTCACATAAGTACAAATATTTAAAATCACAGCATAAGCATCTTAGCAGTATGCGTGGTAGGCCGTTTCTATCAACCTCTTCAGCCTAGGTTTAATTTTAAAATGAATTTACAAGTTGTCTGATATCTTGAGAGCCATCATGCAGTTTATACTGGTGTGGTTATGTGTGACTGCTATGATTGTAGTTTAAATTTTAAGAAAATACACACACACATATACTTTAAAGAGGTCTGTTTGTGCTGTGTTTTTTTGTAGGAATTATATAAGAATGTTGCTCCAGGGAGAAAAATTAAGAAGTGTCTTTCATTCATTTTCTTTTAAAAGCACAAAAGTAGTGCTTGAAGTTGGTTCCCAAAATGTTTGAGTTTCACAGTCTCAGGAGATTTCTACTGTTTCAGTGTGGTTACAATAAGGCCTCTATCTGAATTTCATCCAGTTCAATGGTCTAATGAAACTTTAAAGAAAGGGGGAGGGGATTCTTCTCTTTACTCGTTGCAGTATCACTTTTTATTTTTCTGTGTTTTAAAGTAAAATCTGAGTGCTGTTAATTGCATTTTAAAAATTTGTCTTTAGATACAGTCAAGAAGCTAGGAGACTGTAGTAGACTGAAGTGGTCTTAACATGTGCTGTTAAAGCATGAGGACTTAATGAGGATTAAAATAAATGTATATGAAAAGCCTAACAAAAGAAACAATGAGGTACTGAAGGAATGGAGTATTTGGTTTGTTGAGTTTTTTCCCCCCAAGATCATTGTCCAGTCGGAACAGGGCAGTCCAGACACTTTCTGAACGTTACCTGCAGGGCTGTGTCCAGCTGGGAAATGAGAGTTCTCACATCTCCACTGACAGCAGAGTACAGACTGCTGACATGAGTACCGAGCTCACCTGAAATATTACTGCCATGCGAAAGATCAGCTGTATCTAAGCAAATTATCTTTTCTGAAATGTAGAAAATAATTTCACTCAGTAGAAGGATCTCCTCTTTTTCTTCTGGATATTTTCCTAACTCGCATTGTGAATGTCAAGTATGGATACACAGGAGAATAACTCCTTCCCTAACATTGGTAGGAGAGAGGGGAAGCCAGTTGTAGCAGCAGTTGTAACTCAAGTAAGAGGTTTTCTAAGAATTTTCTCAGACTGAAAAGTTTAAAAATACCACTCAAATGTTTATTGAAACAAAATGTGGATATTTTTCCTAAAGGTGTGTTTAGAAATCCAAAAGTCCCATTATGGTCTTGGTCAAATGGATAAAGCATAAATCAAGGCATAATTACTTACAAATAAGAGTTGACGAACAGAGTGAAATAGACAGTGAAAACATACACCAACTTTTTTTGTTCCATCACTTTAATAAATTCAGACAGAAATTTGAATACAAGCAACCTCTGACTCCCAAACTATCAAGAGGACTGACTAACAAAACTAATGTCTTTCCTGAATATAATCTCCACTAGTTTGGTGCTTAACAAGGTGAATATAATGATTAACAGAAGTGTCTTCCACAAAGGCAAACAGGTTTTTTTTGTAATTGTTCCATTATATTGTAAATTCATACATCTCTCCTTACCATAGGAAGGTAGGAAAAATAGGTGGAAAAAGTTTCATATGAGTGTAAATTTTAAGTTATAATCAAAACTACACACAAGCATATATGCTAATGTATTATTTCATGTACTGGGAAAAAATCTATAATTCTAGATAGAACATTGCATACTAAGAAAAAATCCTGAATACTGCTTGTTTGATTCTACTTCAGTCTTTTTTTTTTAGTGAAAAAAAGAACTGTGAAAAAAAAGTTCTAAAAACTTGCCAACAACAAAAATGCTTTTACTAAAGTATTACATCAGCTGTGTGGTGATACAGTTTTCATGTATAAACTTCATCTGGTCATGCAAAGGGTTAAGCTATGTGATTTCAGGATAAAAGGTTTCCTGAGTTGACTATTATTCCTATGGTCTGCCAACAAGTTTGCAATAAATGGAATGATTTTTATGGGAATGTGGCTATTCACAGCAAGACTACAGTTGGTGTCAGTATGAAAAATTCTTCTTTAGTAGATTCTCTCAGCAGGGATAACAGATCTGAAAGAAAGGCAAAAAGTGGTTACAGAGAATTCTGGCTGGTGTTGGTGACAAATTATGTTTACAGAATGATGGGGTAATCCATTGAAAAAGAAGAAATCAGAACAACAGTAAATCAGAGTCTTGCTCCTTTAGGTACTGCTGTTCCAAAACAAGTTATTTGTGATTGTATGTATCGTTTAATAGCTCCCATTTTTCTTGTCCATAAAGCAAGTGAGACTTCTAGGCTTTCAGTTGCAGAGGTTTGAAATAATACTTCAGAAATCAGTAAAATTACTGCACAGTTAAACCATTGTACTTGAGATAACATAACATACTGGTAGGTAAGAATTAAAATAATTTTAATTCACTATTATGTAAATTCATACCTACCAATATTTTATTAGAGAACTGGAAAGGAGAAACATTTTCTCTATTGATTAGATTTTAATATTATTTTATAATTATTAATTATAATAACAGTATTTATAATTTTAATTATTTCTTAGTATCACTTGTCTCTTTTTTAACTCTTTGTTTTTTGAAATAATATTATTAGAAGAAAAATGTGATGCAGAATGCAGTAATATATTAATGAATTTAGCTGGTATTAGCAGTTACTGCCTTTAGATTGGATTTGTGATAAGCTTTCAGAATGCTTAAAAGATTAAATAATTTATTAAGTTTGCAGCACTGCTGTTAGAGCTGGTATTGTCTTCCATTTGAGATTAGGAGTAAAGTTACACAGAATGTAATGATTCTACTCAAACCATAGAGCAATTTTATGGGTTTTAATTGTTCGATCATTAATAAAGTTGTTGGGGGGG
>NW_010174521.1:0-14461 GCF_000695765.1 Mesitornis unicolor | reverse complement strand
GGGTGGTGTTACTATTTTGGCTGGGATTTTTTTTAAGCAGTAGATAGCAGCTGTTTAAGAGGTAAACACGGCAGCTTTGAGTGCTTCCTGCTCTTTGTTTCTCTCATGCACAATTACCCCAGTTCTATTTAAAACATTTGCAAATTTGTCTCAGAGCAATGCAAGAGCTCCATGTGGCATTACGGCATGAGTTTCCTTTGTTATGCTGAGATCACCAGTGATGTATCAGCAAGGAAGAAAATCAACCTAGTTGTGTCAATGTCAGGGAAAAGAAGTATTCATCCAGTACAGAGAACCAGGTGGATGGCGAAGGTTAACCTCACTTTAGGTAAACAGGTTGATTTACTGACTCAAAAGTAAACATGAACTAAGATGATGACGAAGAATATATATTTCTTGAGAACATCACATTTCACATTCTTTCAAATGAGAAATATAACATATGCATTCTTGAATATTCTAAACGTATTCATTAGAAATACTGAAAAACAATCTGTGAGAAAAAATTTATGTTTGAAAATATTTTTCAAAAGAGCATGATTGTTAAAGATGCAGGCAGAAGCAGAATCAGCTCTTGGTGAGTGTTGAATGTAATCATTCTTGTTGGTAATGTGAATATTTATTGGAGGAAATATAAAAATTGAGAATATCACAGTCATAATGTGACAAGGTTTGCCAAGTGACCATCATTTAGCAATGAACAATGGACAGAAGTTCATGTTCAGACCACTAGGTCTGGTTCTACAGCTGTGAGAAATCACTGTTTTCCTTGAGGCACCTATCTGATTTTGGCAGAGTAAGACGGATTTGGCTATGATTGAACAATGGATCCTGGAAACTCTTAGCGGACCTTTGGCCCTTTACTGCCTAATTGGTTAGTTGGATGTTCAATACGAAACAACTGTAGTTACTTATTACAAAAACAGGTAGAAAGGACTATAGAACATACTGAAAATAGATTCCTGGGCCATCAAACTAAAAAAAATAGGCAATTACAGGAAAGACTTAAGCCTTATCCCTGATGAGGTGCAACGGATAGTTGCAGGGAGAGGAAAATTTCAGATAGAGCCAGCTAAATTGTCTCCCTCCCACCCCCAAATGCTGTAAGGATGGCAACTGAACTAATCCCTGGTCACCCAGAGTAGAGCCATCCAGGGCCCTGCAGAGAAATATGTATTCAAAATGCCTTTTCTCATTTGGCTGAAATAAGAGTGCACTTCCTCCTGATGTTTGTAATGTCTGTGAAGAGAACCTCCTGACCAGACTGTGTCTAGGTATGCTTTATGAAGAGTAATTCAGCTTCTGATAGTTTACCTTCAGCAACAGATAGTTCTTGGAAAATCAAATGTCATTATTCTCAAAGTTTCAGTAGAGCTTTCAGAATAATGAATTTATTTATTTTCCAGTGCTACAGATATTTATAGATATAAACCTAATTTTTAAGGTACTTTAAGTCCTATGAAGAGTGGGAAAGTTCACTTTCTAATGAGCCTATGAACAATTGTGAACTCTCTTCCAGCAGGCATCGCAGTGATTATCTTAGTACATTCAGACTAAGACACAAAGCCTATCTATTTGTATTTAGTAGCAACCCAAGAACAGCTCAGTTTTGCTGCAGGAAGGAAGGAAAGAAAGGAAATACAAATCACAGTAAGGACTTTTCCCTGATATGTATATGAGGGAATTACTGGAGGTAGTTTCTTGTCTACATGATGCTGCAACCATAGGTGACTTGCAGAAGGCTTATGAAGTTCCACTTCGTGAATGTGGGACTAAATGACACTGCACACATAGCTGTAGGTAAATGAACAGAAATGCATCACAAAGTCTTCATTCGTAGGCAGAACAGTGGCGTTGCTGGTATGTGCAAAACCCAGCTAAAAGCTTTGACCCATCTGAAATGCACGATGCCTGACTGTTGTGGAATGTACTGCTGTGGTTCGTGAGTATAGAAGTTATGAAAAATAGCAAATACCTCCTTAGCTTACTAGAGAAGATCATTCCTATAGGCTTATGCAACTTATTAACCCCATAACTACTTTCCCTTCACGTGTCCAGTGATGAGCACCTTAATACTAGGTGCCACTGAAAGTAGAC
Organism: Mesitornis unicolor; assembly: GCF_000695765.1. Classification (NCBI taxonomy): domain Eukaryota; kingdom Metazoa; phylum Chordata; class Aves; order Mesitornithiformes; family Mesitornithidae; genus Mesitornis; species Mesitornis unicolor. The sequence goes on along the minus strand of NW_010174521.1, from coordinate 12,364 downwards.
CCTTTCTCAAGAAAATCAGAGGGAGTGGTCTTTGCACATATACAGCTCAGCTGAATTACATGGAAGCCTACCAAGCTCATAGCATCACTTTATTTACCTTTGTCCCATTAGCAGATAATTACAAGGATGGGAAACCTGCTAGCCCAAAGCATTGTACCTTCATTTAAACTCATGTGTTTAAGAGGTCAACAGCACCGAGGCACAGCAAGTTTAAATGAGTTGGTTGTGAGGGACTGAAAGAGAGAGCTTACATCTTCTTGTGAAAATTTCCATGTGATCCTCTCATTTCCTGACATAAGAGAAGTTGTTTTCAGACTTCTATGGAAAAATCATTCTTTACATAAGTTTAATTTTGAAATTGTTTAACATTTAAATATATTTTAACAACCTTTAGTTTCAATAACATATATAAATATATATGTTCTTAAAAGTATACTTTCAAATTAATACATTTGGGAATAATTAATAACACTCTGATCAGGTTCATGACTTTTTTTACTTCTTTAAGCACATTCATATTTATTTTCATTGGCTTTCATTAGTCATAGATTTATTTATTTTTTGACAAAAGTATATATCCACAGATAACATGAATCATGTCGTAAAGAAGGTATTTAAAATGTGAAGTGCTGAAGTTTTAAAATAAAGTGAATTTTACATTTTGAACTTAACACTGTCCTTTCCAGGAGTGACACAAACTCTTTAAACAGGTAAACTTTAGTTGTGTTTAGCTGTTTCTATCTATTGGTAAAATTCTATCTCTGACACCCTCCTCTTCTCATACCCTGGAACATATATAGGAATAGAAGAAAAACTATTTTACCAGAGTTCTAACACAAATTGATTGTTAGAGAGGCACTCTAAAACACTTCCCTGAGTAATATAACATATTACTGAAATAGAATAGTTTTATGTCCTATCTTATCTGAACAACTGGAACATAATGAGCACATTAGGAACAATAGGGGGTATCTCTAAACTGGAGCCTGAACAACAAATCTACACTGCAAAGTCTGGGCTTTGGAGGACTGCACTTACTGTGGTTGTCGTGCACTCTGCTGACCCTGTGCAAGAGGTGTGACTTTACATTTTGATTTTCCTTTTCAGTGGAAGAGTCTCAATCTGTTGAGTAATATACTGAGACACTCTCAGTTGTTTAAATATCTCCATGACACTTACAGGGTAAAGAAAACTAGCAAAATAGAGTTTTCATTGTGGGAATGTAACTGGCACATTACAGTTGCTATATAGATACTTCTGTAGGTCATGTTTTATTTTAAGTTGGATTCTTCCAGTTACAAGGTGCAGCTGAAATGAAAATGTAAACCTTGATTTTAGTGAAGCTACTTCAATAAACACAAGTTGCAGAATAAGATCTGTATTTATTTTGGAACAAATACTGTTTACTTTAGGCACATCACATTTAATCCCTGTTTGTGTAAGCAAGAGAAATAGGTTTTTAATCACTTTTTCTATTAGAAAAGAATGGCATCCATTGTGTATTCTAACAGGGTTACATGCTCAGTACAGAAGAGCACGCTGAAGTCATTGGCTATGAAAATGAGTTTGTTAAATAATTTCAGTTCTTAGTCCTTCAGTGTTTATAATAGCTCATAGTTTATATAGCTAATAAAAAAGTATTTTCTGTTTTGTCTTGATATGCTATTTTAACAGTAAAATGTGAAGTTTGGTTTTTTGTTGTGTTTTGGTTTTGGTTTTTTTTTTTTTACACTATAAGCTTCTCTTTATAGTCTTGAGGTTAAAATGGGAGTGTTTTGAAAGCCTTCACAGCCTGATTTAATTCCTTGACTGTTCATCCACAAATTGTCAGACAGAATGAAGTGGATTTCAAGAACTCTCTTTGTTCTTCATATCCTGTGCCTGACCCACAGGTAATCTGCACCTTTTTTCTTCAGCGCTGAATAATTGTGGTGGGAAAGAAGAGAAAATGTTAGGGTCACAAAGTGCAGGCTAGACAGAGATGACAGGTCCTGCCAATTGAGTGCCGGTGTTGAGAACCTGCGAACCGCGGTCTCTGCTTTTTCACATGGATTTGCACTGTATGTTAACAGGCACTCCGCGATGATGGGTTAGGAAGTTCAGCACTTCAGCCTTTATTGCTTCGGCGTGAAAGGAGGAGCAGAGGTTTTAGTATATTTAGCAAGTCCAGAAGTAGAACAGTAGAACATTTGGCCCAGGCCATATACATACATACATATATATATAGAGATGATATAGGTGTGCTGTTGTTCTATGTAATGTCAGTTTTCTAACCTGTGCATATACTAGAGATTTTGCTCTCCTTCTAGTCTAGTGAAAAATAGAGATTACGTGTCAAGCTGAATGACTACTCTTAAATAATGTTGGGATCCTTGCATGTTATTTTCCTAAAATTAGAGACTAGTTGAAGCAATCTGCTTTTTATTTTGCAAGAAGATAATCACAACTATAAGTAAAAAGATGCAGAAACCAACAGATTTTTAATAAAAAATGGTCATTCACAAACTAGCTCTGGAATATGCAGCTGTTGCTTGGAAAAACATTCTCTGAGAATCCATAAGCCTATGTTTCCCAAAGAAGCACATTGTGATGGCTTATAGAAGTGATGAGTATTTGTGGAGCAGACAATAATCTGGAATGCTCTGTATCTTAAAAAGTATTTATCTTATTTCTGCAAAAATATAAACAGAGGTACTGCTGTCATAAAAAACAGTGTACACTTGAGGATTTTTTTTTCAGTTAAGGTTTTTTCAGACACATCACATTTATAAAGGGTTGCAGCTTTAACTTGTTATGCCAGATCTGTTCTCACATGTACATGACCAAATTTCTCTACTGTTCAGTAGGGATAATGAAGCAGTGGATATAATTGCATAATGACAGATATGAGAGGAACAGAGAATCCTCGCAATCATTTCCTGCGAGCTGGCCAGCTTCCAGGCTGTCTCAATGAGCACGCTGATGTAAAGGCAAAATGAAAATAGCTTGTTCTGAAGGGTGGTTGTTGGGGTGGTTTGTTTTTTTTTTCCCATCTCTGATTTGTCTTTGCAGACTAAGGTATAGAAACTATTAGTTGACAGCGTAGTGTTAGTTTTCTCCCGGTAAATTAAGAAGATTAACCAAATGTGGAAATGTATTTTAGCTGTAATCAGCAGATTGGGGACTGTAGTACTTTGGCATCCTCTGTGGTTATGTTCATAATATTATTCACGTTATTCCTTTTCATAATGTGCAAACTTGTCCAGAGTTATCTTACACTCTATGTTTATTCAAAGACAGCAGAATTATTAGATTTTTTTTTCTGTTGGTTTTGTAACACTGAAATATAGAGGCTCAGCATGTTAGCCGTTACGTCACTCCACTTGGCATGTAGTATATTGGCGCAGATAAGAGGAATGCTTGTAACTGCCTTAATCTCTTTTATTATTATTATTATTAATTTTCCTACAGTAAAGGGAGTAGTGAGGCATATTTTACATAATTATGGCAGAAGTGCACAACTTGATGGGTGGTAGTGAAGAAGCAAAGTAATATAAATATTTGCAGAACATTTCTGCTATAACTTAATGCTTTGCATATGAATCTTTATAAAAATCCAAAGTTAGTTTAAAGGAATGATTCCAAAAGACTTCATAGGTCTAGGCATTTTAAGAGCTGAATGATGACTGTGAAGCATCACTGGGAGTATTTGGCCTGTCATACTAAAACAGAAAAGAGAAGGAAAAGTTAGCAGGAAGAAGTTAGCAAATGCTTTGGGAATAGAGGAGGGAGAAGACACAAGCTTTCCATGTACAAGTCTTAGGCTAGACTCATCTAGTCATTCATTTTCAATTGTTGTTTTTCTTTGGCTTGCTGCATTTCACTGGAGATATATTTTCACTTAGCAAATGATTGCAGCAGTTTTATGGAGCTCCTGCAAGCACGTATCTGCTGCTGCTTCAAGCCCCAAAGCAGAGCTGATGGAAGGGAATGCAGAAACAAGTCTCAGTTACTCCATGCAATGTCTGTGGGTTTCATGGAGCTGCTGCAGATTTGTTTCAAGGCAAGCTACCAGTAGTGGCACTACAAGATCTGAGGGACACAAACACATGGATCCATGCAAGCCAACTGTGTGGGAGAACAGCAAAGGACAGCATGGACAGTAACTTCTTAAATTACTATAAGTAGATTTGCTAAGTTACACATGCTGACACTCTCATTTTCCCTTAGGCTAATTGGTAAGTCCACAATTACCCATGCCACTGCTAACATCATGCTTGGAACATGCTTTAAGCACGTTACCAATGTTTTATATCACCTATCTAGTGTCCTCCCTCATCCAGACTTGCACTTCAGAGGTATATAAGAAAGGTTTCCTTTCTCTCCCCTGGCAATAGCTTTTGCCAGTGTCTCCATCCTACAGGCTTTTAAATCTTTTTGCATTTCACAGCTTGCTCTCTTTCATGCTACCATTCCTGAGCTGAAAAATCCTGCTCTCACTCTTTGCCAAAGATGAGTTTTTCCCTCTGCCTCAAATTCTTTCTTAAAATGTAATTTTCCATTAAGCCTTTTGAACAAACCTCCCCAGCTTCCAGACAGCACTTATTTGATGGAGCTTTGGGAGGTGCCACTTTGGGCAGCTGCCAGGCTGCTGCCAGGGAGGCCAGTCCCGCTCCCACCACCCAACTCCACTCTCCTGCCGTTTCCCACAGTTCTGCTTGCACAGAAAACCAACTGAGAAAAAAGAAGCAATCCAGGTTTCTGACCAACTCGCCCTGTGATTGCTGGCCACGGCTGCAAGGGATCAGCAGCAGAGATCTAAATCAGAGTAGCATCACTTCCCTCTACTAAATTACCCTTTGTGAATACCTATCCTATCCCCTTTCTGCCCCTCATACACGAAACATGCATGTGGCACCATGAATAAGGTCTTTTAAAATTTCTGTATGTTTGAGTAGCCCACATCCCATTTTCAAATGCAAATTCAGCATTTTGGCAGTGGTTTCATTAAAATCAGTGGACTTTAGATGGACCTATGTGAAAATAGAGTTTAGATGTCTGAGGTGGTTTGTCCTTCCGAAAGTGTCATCCCTGAACTATACCAAGTGCGTTTTGCTTTCCAGGGAGTGATCCCACAGTGCAGAGCTGCATCTCAGCCTGTCTGACTGAAATCCAATCCTTCAGTGCAAACATGTCATCACTTGTAGTCCCTCATGAAGATTTCAAACTGGATACACTGAAGTTGCAAGGTCAACACCTTTAGGAGCAAAACACAGCTTGCTGCATAATCTTTATACATAAGCTACAGGATATTTTGCTCCTTACTTGCCATTTTAAATTGCCTATTTTAAAAGAGAGTCCAACAATTTTAGTGTTCTGCTTTGGAGCTGACTGCTAAACTGATTCTATCATAATAAAATACATCTGCATAAATAACATGTATTTATGGTGTTTCTACAGAGATTTCCAGTATTAATTTCAGATATCACTTTGCCAGGGGAGGATACTAGTACAATATTTCCTATGAAAATTTTGTAATAGTGTCAAATGTATCTGTGAAAGTTTGAAATGGTAAGCATGCAAACAAACCTATGTTGTCTTTCTCTGAATGGCTGTTTGGCTTTAAATTGGCTCCCGTCACAGAAGCTTTTTTGGGAAGTACTTGAGGATTTTACAAGTCTCTGCATGTTTATTAAAATATATTTTTGAAAAATGTACTGGTTGGAAGTGCATACTTTATTTGTTGGTCAGCATCAGACTTCATTTTAGCATACCCCCGATTATGGTGCATATTTAGTAAACTGCTATTTTAAAATGTTAAACATGTGAGTGCTGGCTTATAACTAATCAGGGGACTGAACAGTGTCTCAGGTAGTTGTTTTTGCTTATGAACAAAATGCTTAACTCAAAGCAAGCAGGTGAAAACAAATACAAGGTGTTCGGAAGGAAGGTTGAACCAGATCAGTTAATGGTGGGCAAGTAATTGGCTTCTTTGAAGTTATGCCTAAATAACTAGTAAAGTTATATAAGCAATATAAGAGCAATTGCTAAATGAGCGTTTTTCCTTCCCGTGTTAGGGGTTGAAAAATGCACCCATCACTCATTAGCCTAAAGGCCAGGTCAGCTAGACAGCGTGAAAAAATACCTGGCACTCAAAGCTCACATTTAGCCTCAAAGCCGTGTCCTGCCACTCAACAGGAACGAAACAGTCGTGCACTCACTGTTGTGACCTTCTTTTAGTTGTAACATAGTGTCAATCACATCGGTCTTTAATCTTTTCCAAGTTGTAACACATATCTCTTGTGCTTTAATTTTGCTTCATTCCTTTCCTGACTTAACTTTCCTCTTCTTTTATTCCTGACAAAAAGAGGACTCTATCTGTCTCCATCTTATACAGTGTTCTACCTGAAATTTGTGATATTCATGACCTCTTCTTCACTTTGCTTGCTTTCTTGACATTGCTTCTATACCTTTACCCCAACAATTTTTAGTCTGTGCTTTCTCTTCTGGGTTTTTCTCTCCAAAATCCCTCTTTCTTTCAATATCATGATTTCTATTTCTAAAGTATCATTTCAGTTATCACTTTCTACCTACCAAGCAGATGATTAGACAGAAGGGGAGAATGTCTGTCATATCCCAGGGCTTGTGACGGTCCCAAAACCTGGCGGCATAAATTGAAATTTGAAGTCCTCAGGTCCTCTCTAACTGTGGGATCTGGGATGTAGTGGTGTCATCTTTCCTGCCTCTATCTTTTGCCTGAGAGAGCTGAATTTGGAAGTCTGTTGCGTTATTCCTTCTTTCAACAACTCCTGTGAGAAGAAGATCTTCCGCACCTTCCTTTAGTTTTGTAATTACTAAGCAAATTGTTTCATTTTCACAGATTTCTATTTTGAATCCTCTTCTCTAGCAGCTTGTTCCAGTTGTCACTCATAGCTTCCAAGCTGGGGGAGGAGGCTATTCACTTGGTAATTTTCACTGCTACATTGACAACTCAAGCTTAAGTTTTCAATCCAAGGAGACTTTGAGAAGTCACTGAGCAGTACAAGAGTAACTGCAGTGGGAAACTCACAGATTCAGGAGGGTGTCTGTTCATTAGCTTACACTCTGTTCATATCTGAATTGTTAGCTTTGTAGACATTTGGATGGACAGTTCCTTTCCATTTTAAACAAAAAAAAAACCCAACACTTTGATTTCTGTGAATTTGATAACTTGCTGAAGAAGCTTCCAGCTTTTTTTTTTTTAGCCAAGTTGATTTTCAAAGCCTGGCAACATATGTTCACACTTGTAGATTCAGCTGTGTCTGTACATCTGATACATTTTGTCTGCCTGAGGAGGGAATTCACTGTATGGTGGTTAAACATGAGTAAATGTAGTATTGTCTTTCCTGTGCTGGTTGTCACTTTTACCTCTCTAGCACAAGCTACCTATGTGTAAAACATGAAAGAGTACATATTACAGTAAGAATATGTTGTACAAGTGCAGAAGACCATGCCTTGTTCTTCAAAACATTTGAAAATTTTCTGAGACATTTTTTGCAGTCCTGTGTTTTTAAAAATCTAGAATCCACAGCCATCATGTGAGGCCAAATAGACTTCTTCAGCTTTTTTCTTATCTGAGGTTGTTGACCTCAGGAGAGGAGGAGAAGGTTACAGGGTCAAAGTCCTTTCCTCCTTGGAGCTTGCTGCTTGCTGGGAGAGGGTTGGCTGGAAAATAGATGTTTTAGGAAAAAGGTTGAGGGTCATGATTTTAATTCTGTTAGGGAACAGCTGGTTTGAGTTTCTTTCCACTTCTATCTTCCCTCCTTTCCTCACAAATCCATGGAGAGAGGAAAATTTGTAACAAAAAATAAAGGATTTCAATATTTTCATGTTTAAAATAGATCATGTTTGTTATAGGACTTCACATTAAGAGAAAGAGGAGGAAATTATTAAAATAATTGAAATCCATTGTTGTTTCAAGCATTGAAGTGAGCTTGATCTAGAGTGCCAGGGGTTTATTTATTTTCCTGCCGAAAGTTAAATTGCTAATATTAATGTTTTTTAGTGGATAAACAATATGCATTATGGTTTTTAATGTAGTGATGGACAAATCTAATTATGAATGTGCTGTATTATTTTGCGTACCAGTCGCTGAAGAAAGGTGGTTTGATTTGGCTATTTCTGTTCAGATTTTCTTCATCTTTGCATACTGCTTTCATACACTAAGACCAAAGAGAGAGAAGGAAACTCACAACTCTCAAATGAATGCCAAACTAGGAACAGATTTTTCATCTGTGCTTCTCTGAAACATTGGCCTCAGGCTGTGTTGGTGTGTGGCTCAACAGCAATCAGAGGTCATAATTTCATTGGCGGTTAGCATCAGGTTTAATTTTTCTAATATGTTACATTTACCAAAATGTCTGGTTTCAGTTACACTTATGCACTGACTGAATCAGCTTTGAGCAGCATGATGTTTTAAGGTACCTGAAAGGCTACAAGAACATTTATGAAACACATATGCTAATTGTTTTTAACCACTTTCCTTTCTAAACACAAAAAAATGTGTTTTTGGAAAGCCATTTAACAGTAGTAGCTAATGATGGTGTGCATTTATTCTAAGAAATGAGCACAAGGAATAGGTAAAATAGTTGTTTTAACAAGACTGCCATCTACTGATTTCCGCAATTAAAAATATCCCTGATGAGTAGATTGTTCATATTTTTTATAGCTTTATTTTTGAGATGTGCAAGAACAAGAAAATTATAAAGTCTTTCTGTCACCTTAGGAATGCGACCAGGTTCACATTGATGACGTGTCTTCAGATGACAACGGTCAAGATTTAAGGTACAAGAGAACAGACCAAGATAAAACATTGCTTTGCAAGTTCCTTCCTGGGAAAGCGATGAACTGCTGTAACGCTTACAGTAGCCCGCTCGCTTTTTAGCTGTTTTAGCCTTTGCAACCCAGCAAAGTGAGTAGCTGCTGGTTGAATGTAGCCTGTTGCCTTTTTTTAATCTGGACGTTTTCTTATCTCTATAGCACCTATAACTTCGGAACAGACGGCTTTCCTGCAGCTGCCACCAGTGCAAATTTGTGCCTCGCAACAGGTGTGCGTGGAGGAGTGGACTGGATGCGAAAACTGGCTTTCCGCTACAGACGAGTAAAAGAAATATATAATACCTACAAAAATAATGTTGGAGGCAAGTGACTCTGTAGTATCTAACAAATACAGATTAGAAGTAGTGAAAGGGAAGAACTTTTAGTTTCTGTTCCTATTTTAACATGGTGATGTTTATTGAGCTGTTTAGTTTGCAGTGTGGCTCAGTGTCTCTGAGCTAATGAAAGCAAAGGAAAATTACAGAAGTTATTTAAGTTCTGTGAAGACATACCCTTATCTTCTCCACAGGTCTTCTTGGTCCAGCAAAAAGAGAGGCTTGGTTACAGCTAAGAGCAGAAATTGAAGCTTTGACGGATTCTTGGTTAACACTTGCACTGAAAGCACTCACCCTTATTCATTCAAGGTGAGTACAAAGAGTATGGGGTAGTTAGGATACTTTAGGGTGTCTGCTAATGATCTAGAAGAGGCTGCCTGGTCTGGTGGGCAAAATGCCGAACTTGGAGGACCTTCTTCTCATTCCTTGTTCTGGTCTGACCATGCCACTCTGTACCTTACTCTCCTGTAAGGTGGAAAAAAAGACCTTTCTTTGTAAGTGGCAGTGATAAATGGTGGAGGGTTCTGATGGGAGGGATAAGGTTTTCCTTGTTCTGTTTTGTTTTGTTAAAAAAAAAAAGGATATTTGCATTTTCTCTTCCATAGGACAAATTGCGTGAACATTCTTGTAACAACTACTCAGCTAATTCCAGCTCTGGCGAAAGTCTTGTTGTATGGACTAGGGGTTGTATTTCCCATAGAGAATATTTACAGTGCAACTAAAATAGGTGAGCTATTTTTATACTGTTGTGATACACTTGAAACTGTAATTCTTAATAAAAAGCTACTGTAGTCTATATTTATTTCCTACCTACGTTCACTGTAGGAAATACAGAGATTTGTAATACCTGATCTCCTGAAACACTTTTCATGCTAAGGCATCCTAAAAGTGCTTTTAAAATGTCTGTCATGAACCAACATAGAAAGCTTCATATAGCTCTGTTAATGCTGTTGCAGCCTTTGTTAGGAGGAAACATAATGGCTTTTTGTGAGTAATTTCTCAAAACTGTGAGGCTGTGTAGCAGTTGAGAAGGCTTTTTAGTAGGCTGTGAGTACAGAACGTGAAGTCTCCCCAGATTAGCAGAAGAAATCCTGTAAAGGTAATTCCTGGCTCCATTTGTTTTCATGGGCTCTGGAGCAAATTTCAGTAAACAATTTACCAGAAGCAAGAATGTTTTGCTGCAGAATGTAATTATTTAAGTTCATTCCTACTAACTGTAATAAGCTTCAGCCGGGCAAATGTTTATTTCTGTTTTCTGGTTCAATATAAAAGATGTTATTCTGAATATGTAGAAGTACGTAGTACCAGATGGCAACAGTGCTTGTAGTTTTTAACATGATTATGACATATCTGTTCTATCTCAGATTCCCTCAAAATTGTGGGCTACATGAAAACATTTTTCATGTGTTCTTAAGTATCAGTAATAAAAGAAGCTCAAATGGCTGAGAAAAAATGGTGGGTTATTTTTGTTTGGTTTTGTTATTTAAAAAAAAAAAACTTGGTTGAGAGTTTTATGTTGAAATTTGAAAGCATTACCATAAAAGATTTCAAACTGTTTCCTGGATAGAAATGTTATGGTACTGTCTGTTGAAACTTTAAAGTAAATTAAAACTTTGAGTTATAATACTTTAAATACACATTTTGATTAAAACTTATTTTAATAAATATTAACTTAGGACTTCAAGGACACAGGACAGGTGGGTATTTTTGGAAAAATGTGTTCAGTCACTGACTGTCACAGGAAATCATGAGATTTTTTGTAACATGACACAATTCATAATTTTCAAGCACCGTTTTAACCTAGTTAGTGTTGGAGGTTTCTTATGCCTGGTGCTACTGTTAAAGGGTGTCTTTGAGTAGTTTGGTTTCTCTGCTGGATAGAAACCTTTTTTTTAATTTCCACCCTATTTGTTTTTACATTTTCATTGTTCTGTAGCTGAAATAACTATTTTGAACAACACTATTTTTTCCTGTCGGTTGCTGTAGATACACAGGTAAGCATGTACCATGACCGAACTAGAGTGATCTTTCAGAGTGGGAACATTTGAGAAAACCTGAGTGTAAGCATTTACTTTATTTCTGGATTCCCAGTATCAGTACCTAGGTGTAGAATTGGAGCACTGGGATCATTTCCCCAGGACTGTGCAGTGAAGTAATGAGCCACATTAATGGATCCCAGTGCAGGGATCCATGTATTGGATTACAGGCATTTAAATCTAAATCTTTTGGATGACCTCCTAAGTCAGGGTGCTACTGTTTCAGGAGCTGTGATTAATCTTGTCACAGGTTGTAGAGAAAAGCTAGAATTTCGACTCAGATTCAATCAGTTCACTGAGTTCAGGATACTGGCAGTGAACAGCTGGTTCAAGAATTCTCTTGATAGGGAAATTCCCCTGAAACCTGTCTCAGATTAGGGAAGGAGAGACGAAAGGTATATTGGAGACCTCTAGTCCACTATGTCTACCATGGCATGTGTACTACAGGACCTCACGGAGCAGATCTTAAGGTTGCCCATCAGCTCCAATGGTGGAGATAAAGCTGAAATTTGCCTCAATTCACCATCCTGTGGGAGAGGCTCCTCTCTCCCAGGAGCTCTAATTATGTATTTAAATTGTTGGGGAGATCTGAGCTAAAAAGTTATTTATTTGATGTCATCACATCACCACCTATCCTGAATACTCTGATCTTTTTCTTTCAGGAAAAGAAAGTTGTTTTGAGCGAATAATTCAAAGATTTGGAAGAAAAGTAGTGTATGTTGTTATTGGAGATGGTGTCGAAGAAGAACAAGGTGCAAAAAAGGTAATGGTCCTTTTTCTGTGCGGAGTCTGAAAGCAAAACTGTCTTTTCTTCAACATGGGACAACATGCATTGACATTTGGGGTTTTTTGTATCTTTTCTTTATGAAATATATTTTGACTGTATCTAGTAGAAAGCTGCATAAAACTTTAGATGATAACGTGCTCTGCTGTTCTCCAAAAGACACATTAAGCTATCTATGTATATTTGATGTATTTCAAACAGAAGCCGGAAAATGGACCCCAGCTTTTGTGCCAAGAACTAATAGTTCTGTTTTCCTTGGCATCCCAAAATACCATATAGGATGTTATGAATCCTATATGTTATCCTATGAATCCTATATGTTATGAAACTCTTCATAAATGATTTTGATGAGGGGATTGAATGTACCCTCAGCA
>NW_010174520.1:350-3203 GCF_000695765.1 Mesitornis unicolor | reverse complement strand
GGAGAGGGCGCGCAGCGGTGAGTGCGGAATGCGCATCCCTCGGCGCTTCGCAGAGCAGCGCCGCGCAGCGTAGAGCAGCGCAACGCCCGCGACGGGGCAGAGGAGCCGGGACGGGCTGCGCCGCCGGGACCCCGCCGTCATGCGGGAGGGATGGGCACCGGTTTGGGCTTGGGGATGGATTTGGGGATGATGCTTCTGCATGGGTTTGAGTATGGAGATTCTGCATGAGTTTGGGGATGGGGATGCGATTCTGCATGGGTTAGGGATGGGGCTGAGCATTAATTCAACCAAGTAGGGTTGTGGTTGTACACGGAGATGAAGTTTGCATGTTGGTCTGAGCACGGGGTTGTGCCTGGAATGGGGATAGGGTTTGTGCGTTGGTTGGGGAGTGGGGTTGTGCGCTGGTTTGAGCACGGGGCGGTTACATGGGATGGGGATGCAGATGGAAATTAACGGAGCAAGGGCTGTGCATCAGTTGTTTAATGGAGATGGGGCTCTGCATGGGTTTGAGCGTGGAACCAGGGATGAGGACAGTGCTTGTGCATGGAGTTGAGGTTGGGATGGAACTGGGAAAAAGGGTTGCCGATGGAGAGAAGTATGGGGCTGTGCATGAGCACAGGGTCGGACATGGCAATGGAGTTGCCCATGCAGTCGAGGACGGCGCTCGGGGCTGGGAATGCTGTTGGGGTCGGGGTGCGAGGCGCAGACCCGCCGGGACAGGGCGGACAGATCTCTGGGAACCCTCCGCCACCTGATGCGCTGCCCGACAGCGGGGCCGGGGCTTGCAGCGCAAGTTTGGGGACAGCTTCTCCGCGCAGCATCCCCGGGACCGGGAGGGAGAAGCTCCGCCAGAGCCTTTGCAGCCCGAAAAACTCCATGCGACACCGCCACGGGCTGGGACGCGGAGGGAGCGCGGCCGCGGTCTCTTCCCGTCGCGGTGCCTGTGAGAGGCGGCTCAGCCCCGGGCTGCCCCGGCGCTCCGAGGCCGGCTGAGCTCGGCATCGCGGTCCCCCTTCATATCCACGGATCTAACGATAGTAATCAAATAAACACATTTACGCACTTAACGATATATTTTATATCTATATATATATCTGTACGTATACGTTGTGCCCTGCCGGCGAAGTTCGCTTGGGTCGGGGAAAAAAAAAAGAAAGAATTAAAAAAAGACAAAAGAAAAAAGAAGAGAAAAAAAAAGAGAAAAAAACCCAACCCTGATCGAATAAAATGAAAAGACAAACGGAAAAGCAACCCCAGCCTCCTCCCGTGCCTGTCGCCGGCGGCCTCAGCGGGGGAGAGCGGCGGATGGGAGTGCGGAGCCCCCGGACACCCCCAAACCCACACACAAGCCCCATCCTCAGGTCCAGCAGGGGCCGTATCCTGCCGGCAGCCTTTACAGGGAGATTTTTTTTCTGAAAACTGGTGGGGAAACGGCGGGGGAGCGAGGCGGGAAGGGGGGAGTATGCTCCGATGGGAGGGTGGGCACTGCCCGGCTTGGGGAAACCGGGGAAGAAATGCGCACAGGTCCTGGGAAGTTTCAGCGCAAAACGAAACCAGATGAACTGTTCAAAAGGATCGCCTTATCTGCTCCTTGCCGGGGTTTTAGATCTGCTTAATAATAATAGCATTAATAATAGTAGCGATAACCATAATAGCAAATGTCGGGGAGAAAGGTCTTTCCCACCCGGAGGAAGGTGCGGGGGGAGCCCAACGGCGCTGCCCGTGGGACGGGGGTGTCGGGCAGGGCTCTGCCGGCAGCAGGTCGGGGGGCTGGGCACAGCAGCAATTTTGCAGCATGCCCAGCTCAGGTTTCTTGTTAGTGAGAGAGAAAATAAAAAACCAGCCCTCCCAGAACTCATTCATCTCTTCTCCCCACCTCCACCTCCTTTGATTTGTGGCGTTGGGTTTTTTTGTTTTTGTTTTTTTGTTTGTTTTTTTTTGTTTGTTTGTTTTTTGTTTGTTGTTTTTTTTTTTAATTCACATTGAGTATATTTAATCAGTGCCAGAAACTGCCAAGTGTGCGCTGGGGCTTTGAATCCACCAAAAAGTGACAAATTCAGGCTGGGCTCACTTTCAGCCTCTGGGAGTGCCGCTATCAGACACCCCGAGGCACAGCGTCTGCGTCCCTGACTGTGCCCGTCTGCGTGGCTAGGGCTGGTGGTGGGGGACGACACTTAGGGCTGAAGAAATTGGTGACAACCTGCAGACTGGGGATGGTACAAGTTCAGATGCAGCTTTCCTTGCCAAAGCAACGGTGCAGGACAGCGATACAGCTGGGAGCACCGAAACACCCGAGAGGAGGCAGGGAAGCCACCTCCGGGATGCAGGGAAGAGAGCTGATGAGAAAGCACTTCTCCGTATTGATTCGTCCCTCCCTCTCCGCCTCCTCCTCCCCATTTTTTTTGGTGCCTCCAGGCAGGGTGACGCTCCCAGACAGGGCACAATGGCTGTGTCCCGGTCGGGATGCTCAGCCAGCCTTGCTGAGGGCGATGATCTCCCCCGTTAGCTCTGTGTCCCTTGCGCCTCCGTAATGAGAGCTTGGCTTCAGCTTGCTGCGTTTTTTATATTTTTTCCTTTTTTCCCCTCTTTTTTATTTTTTTTTGTTTTATCTCTTCCAGATGCCTCCCCATCTGCCCCCGAGCAGCAATACCTCTTCGACATCTCCAGCCTGCCCGAGGCAGAGGAGGTGACCGGCGCTGAGCTGCGGGTCCTGCGCTCCCTCCCTGAAAACCGGAGCTTGGCCCTGTCCCCCGAGGGCACCTTCCACCACCTCCTCCTCTCCACCTGCCCGAGCCGGGACGGCGAGGAGCCTCGGCTGCTGGACTCCCGGGCTGCGGGAAGTTTGGACGCCGG
>NW_010174520.1:0-268 GCF_000695765.1 Mesitornis unicolor | reverse complement strand
GGTGTCGTCTCTGATCAGTGAGGGCGGCTGCTGCCCCCTCGGCAGCTGGGGTTCAGCAAGCCCCGGCCGCAGCCCCACGAGCGAGCCCTGCTCGTGGCCTTCTCCCGCACCCAGAGGAAGGAGAACCTCTTCAAGGAGATCCGGGATAAGATCAAAGCCCTGGGCAGCCCCCCCTTCCTAGAGCCCCCCGATCCCGGCCAGGAGGTGTACCCCAAGCGGAGGAAGAGGCGGACGACCATACAGGCCCGGTCTGGGGGGAGGGGCGAGG
>NW_010174519.1:0-911 GCF_000695765.1 Mesitornis unicolor | reverse complement strand
CCTGGGAGACCTGCACTACACCCACGAGGTGAGGCAGCCCCCACCCTTCGCCCTCACCCCCTCTCTTCACCCTCACCCTCTGCTTCTGTCCCCAGGGCGTCCCCATGCTCATCGTGGGCCACCACATCCTCTACGGGAAGGTGCTGCAGCTGGAGAAGCCGTTTGCCGTCCTGCAGAAGCGAGGAGGGGGCCAGCCCGACGCCAGCTACGCCGTCACCGCCCTCATCAAAACCAAGCTGCTCTTCAAAACCCGCCCCAAGCCCATCATCACGCATGTCCCCAAGAAGGTGTGAGGACCCTGGGTGCTGGGGCTTGGGGACATCCAGGGATGGCCCTGGCCTCATTTTGGAGGACTCTGGGGCCAGCTTGAGGTGCTGAGGCCCTTGTCCAAGCACCCAGAGCCCTCAGTTTATCCCCAGATGACTCAATTTCCAAGAGCTGCTGAGCTCCAGGGCACAAATTCGGCTGCTGGCCCAGGTGAGATGGGTGCTGGGGGGGCAGAGACCCCCTCCGAGTGCTGTCGTTCCCCTCCTTTTCCCCACACACCACTCTTTGTTCTGTGCAAGTCTTTATTTTGTCAAATCCGTCAGGATATAAAAACCAGGCTCTTCTAAAAAAATTATGAAAAAGGAACCGAAAACCGAACCAACCAACCCCACAGGTTAAAAAATAAATAGATTTACAAACCGTCGGCGTTTTTGAAGTATGAATCCCCGAGAGCTACAAAAGGGGTCTCCCCTAAAAAACCTCGTATTAAATTAAACAGAAAAAATCTAAATGCTCGGTTGTAGAAAGGTTTTTGTGGTGTTTTTGTTTTCAAGCCCTGAAAAAATAAAAGGCGGCCACGGGGAAGACGATGGGGCCGGGGCTTGGCCTCAGTTTCCCCTTTTTTCCTGCATGCCGGGGTCTTT
>NW_010174518.1:2682-2919 GCF_000695765.1 Mesitornis unicolor | reverse complement strand
ATGGGATGGGGCTGGCGGCGGCCCCAGCCTGGGCACAAGGGATCTGAGCTCTTTTAACAGCGGAAATTAGAGTCTTATTTAAAGAGCATGCTAATCAGAGTGAGCAGACGGCCTGCTCCCTCCCCACAGCCGGTGCTCTGGTCCACACACAGGGCAAAGCCCCCCCGCCACCCCCAACCGGGGGTCTCAGGACACAGCCCACGCTGGGGACAGGCTCGCCCCCAGGGCCACCCAGGG
>NW_010174518.1:992-2651 GCF_000695765.1 Mesitornis unicolor | reverse complement strand
CCCTTGTCCACAGTCACACAGGGGTACCATCCTGCAGCCCTTGCCCCAGAGAGCCCCACAGGAACAGACGGGAGGGCAGGTAAAGGAATGAGCAACACTTCCAGTAATCCCACAGCTGCTCGCAATGCCTGTGTCTGAGCTCGACAGAATCCCAGTAATGCAACAGGTCCTTTACTGGGTGGGACTGGAAAACCTGCTTATCACACAGAAAAGGCAGAATGGGTCAAGACAGACTTCCTCCGGGGAAGTGAAGGGAGCAGGGCATGCAGCATCCTCTCCCAGTGAATGCTTGAGCATCAGTAGCCCTCACCTCCTGTGCTCCCAGAAGCAGCACCGTGGGCACACCGGGAACCAGGGCAGGGCTGGCATTGCCAGACCTCACCAGTAAACCTGGAGTGTGCCCTGTGACAGCAAAGGAGAGGTGCCAGCATGTCCCTGGCTACTCAGCACAACAGATTTCCAGCCTCTGGGGCTTCCGAGCGGCGACAGTGGGGCCAGGGCTACTCCCAGTCTCACCACAGCTCGCTGACCTTGCCAAATCCACTTCCACCCCGTCTGCCTTAGTCTCCCCAACTGTGTCATGCTGCTCCACCCTCCTTCAGAAAACAAGGCAAGGTCCACTGATGAAGGGCAGCAGATAAGAGGGAGTTGTGTCATTCCATGCACTGGTATATCGGCAGTAAATACAAAATGTCAAAGGTTGCCACGGGAGCAAGCAGAGATGAGCAGGCGGGTGGCAGTGGAGCCAAAGCGCTATCTCAAGCTCTGTCTGTGCTGGGAGCTGCTAATCCTGCCCCCCCCTCCTTCCTCCTCAGCACTATGGGCTGGGGAAGCAGCATCTCCAAGGGGATGTGTGAAGTGGGACATGAGGTGCAGAGTGGGATGCGCCTCTGGATGCAGCCCCCAGGAGAGTGAAGCCAGGATGCTGTTTGCAGCACCTGCCTCCACTGCAGACTGCACATTGTAAAGTAGGTGACTGTGCTGGTTTTAGCTGGAATGGAGTTAAGTTTCTTCATAGTAGCTAGTATAAGGCTGTTCTGGATTTGTGCTGAGAATAACAGGATAACAAGCCAATGTTTTAGTTGTTATGAGGCAATGTTTACATTCAGGCAAAGACTTTTTCATTTTCTCATACTGCCCCTCTCCTGCCAGCTTCTTCTCTACAAGAAACTGAGAGGAGACACAGCCAGGACAGCTTACTCAAATTGACCAGAGAAATACTCCATGCCATAAGATGTCATGCTCAGTATATAACCTGGGCAGAGTTGGCTGGGGGGCACGATCACAGCTCAGGGAATGGCTGGGCATTGGTTGGTGGGTGGTGAGAGGATGTATCACTTGTTTTTCTTGGTTTTGTTCTCTCTCATTTATTATTATTATTACTATTGTTGTTGTTGTTATTATTACTATTTCAATCACTAAATTGTTCTTTTCTCAGCCCACAAGCTTTCTCATCTTTTTCCTCCAATTCTCTTCCCCATCCTACCGTGAGGTGGGGGGCAAGGCTGCATGGTGTTTAGTTGCTGTCTGGAGTTAAACCATGGCAGAGGGGGATTTGGGGAAGAGATGCAACAGTGGTTTAAGGGCTGGAGAAAATGTCTGGCACAAACACACTCAGCTCAATCTGCTCAGTCTGCTGGAGATGGAGAGGCAGCTCAC
>NW_010174518.1:612-974 GCF_000695765.1 Mesitornis unicolor | reverse complement strand
GGTGGGCCTGGCTTCTCTGAAATTGCACAGGGAAAGGCAGCGGGAACCAGCTGCTCCAGAGGGAAATGGCCAAGCTCTGCAGGAGATCAGCTGGGAACACACCACAGGGAAAGGGGCAGCTTTCCATCACCAGTGTCTGCTGTCCACTCTGGACAGCCTTTCCAAGAGGAGTGCTTGGCTGGAGTGGGATGAGGCTCAACCCAGGGGTGAATTTGGGACGCCAGGGCTCAGACATGCTGAGCCCTTTGGCTGTAACACCGGGAACATGGTCAGACACCCATGCTGGTACCCCAGCATCCTGCCTGGCTGGCCCTGGCTTGAATGCACACCACGGCTGAGCTACCTGGATAAGGACACAGATG
>NW_010174518.1:370-588 GCF_000695765.1 Mesitornis unicolor | reverse complement strand
GCCCATCAAGACTGGAATGAGGCAGGACCCAGCAGCCGCACAGAGGTGGGAGCTGCAAGTGCCCACGGCCATGGAAAACAACAAGCAGGAACAAGGGTGGTAGGAGGAAAATGGGTGCTGCTCTGCCCTGCCAAGCTCCATCCTCCTCACAAGCTCAGACAGCCAAACCCCAGCTCCGATCCCAAGCCTGCCCCACCATCCTGCTGAGATCTTGGACA
>NW_010174518.1:0-223 GCF_000695765.1 Mesitornis unicolor | reverse complement strand
ACGACGGTTAGGGAGAAGGAGCATTTTGTGGCTCCCGCGGGGCCAGGGAAGCAGAACCAGCAAGGCAAGGAGAGATCGTGGCCTGGCCGAGACACGGAAGCATCCATTATTAAAGAGCCGTATACATGCCTGACATTATTAAATGCCTCCCTCTGCTCCAAGGTGCTGCCGTGTGCTCCAAGCCAGAAATCAATAGCAGGAATATGGCCAGCAGAGAGGCCAT
>NW_010174517.1:0-9976 GCF_000695765.1 Mesitornis unicolor | reverse complement strand
CAGGAGCTCTTCGCCTCGGTAACTGCCAATTTTTACACACTTGTGAACACCAATATTAGTCCTTTGCTTTTAAAGTTTGTTCTGTGTCAAGAAGGAAAAAATTGTGGTTTTTTTTAAAGAAAGAAAAGCTACTCACAGCAATGAACTTCTATGCAAGATGTCTTCTTTCCCTGCTTTTTCAGTCTATTGTAATATCATATGTACTACTGGATTGATGCATATACATGCATATACAAATGTATGCTATAGTGCTTTCTGTTAGCAAGCACCAATATGTAGAAAAAGGCTGCTCAGCTGAACAGTGTAGTTTCTGTTACAAGAGACCCTTTCTCAATAACCAGCTATCTTCTACTCGTGACATTTCACTGAATTTGGAAAAGAGAGATTCCAAGTCTATCACATAAACATCAAAACATTTATGTAACAGGAATGTCTCTCCAATAAAGAGATCATAGTATAATAGAATAGTTAGGGTTGGAAAGGATCTTCAAGGTCTTGTAGTCCAAACACTCCTGCTATGGGCAGAGAGACACCTTCCACTAGACCAGGTTGCTCAAAGCCCCATCCAACCTGGCCTTGAACAATTCCTGGGAGGCATCCACAGCTTCCTGGGTAACCTGTGCCAGTGTCTCACCATGCTCATAGTAAAGAATTTCTTATATCTAACCTAAATCTACCTTCTTTCAGTTTAAATCCATTATCCCATGTCCTATCACTACACTCCCTGATAGAGTACCTCCACTTCTTTCCTGTAGGCCTCCTTCACATAACGGAAGGCTGCTATAAGGTCTTCCTAGAGCCTCCTCTTCTCCAGGCTGTAGAACCCCAACTCTCTCAGCCTGTCTTTATGGGAGTGGTGCTCCAGCCTCCTGATCATCTTTGTGGCTCTCCTCTGCATTCATTCCAACAGGGCTATGTCCTTCTTATGCTGGGGGCCACAGAGCCAGACACAGTACTCTAGGTGGGGTCTCACGAGAGCAAAGGGGCAGAATCACCTCCCTCACCCTGCTGGCCACACTTCTGATGCAGCCCAGGACATGGTTGGCTTTCTGGGCTGTGTGCACACATTGCTGGCTCATGTTGATCTATCCAAGAATCGCCTTCTACTACTGATTAGAGCATTTACACATATTTGTGGCAGTTCAAGGTACAGGAACATCAGGTAGAGCATGTTTCCATCAGAGTATTAAGGCTTTTTTAAATCTTCCTCCTTTTCTAAGCCTTCATATTTTATATTTTATAGAGTATGGTTTTGGTTTTGCAAAAGCAATACAATGCAAAATAAAGAATGTGAAGTCTGTACCAGGACTGAATGTGATGTCTACCCAGGACTCTGCTGGAGACCGCCATTCAGCAGAGACATGAATTACTGAAGTTCTTGTCAATAGAAACATGCTTTATTAATAAAAGTACCAGCAGCCTCTTTCTAAATCTTGTCCAGTCTCCAACTTGTCAGTGAATGGAGTTGCTATTAAATAAGTAAAAGACTGTACTGTTTATGGAATGTGACATTAATTTGTCACTTGTAATTGTAGCAACAATTTACAAAAGTCAATGATTTTAAACTTTTTCATTTAGAAAGAAATATTAATTTAAATAAAAAGCTTTAAATGAATACCATAATTGAAATGAATAGTGTAACTCTCACTAAGCAGTTTAGATTGGATCAAGACTAAAACAATCATTCTCAAGCCCTGTACACATAATTTACCTCTAAAAATTCACCTCCACTGAGACATATTGATTTGACTACATTCATTCAAAATGTCAATACAAATAACAGAGATTTGGCAATTACAGATGAACATAAAGGACATTCTAAATTCACAATTTGTGAAGATAAATCCCAGCATCTCCAAAAGACAGTATCTTCATCTTAGTTTTTACTAACAAGAATGCTTTCTTTCTGCTATCAGGTTCCAATATTTTCTTAAAATTCCACTTAGTGTACAAGAATGTAAGCAATAATAGCAACTCACGAGAATGACACTCTTTTCCCTTACAACAGTTGTTCTCAATGTGAAGTAATTTGCTGAATGACAGATGCGATGAACAGCATAATCACAAGATATGTGAAAACAGGCAGGCATTTCAACTGGTATGATAGTCAAACAACCGAGCTATTTTTTTTTAAACCATCTTATTGTAAAATAGCCTCACCACCTTACTGTTCCTTAGATAAAATGGTATTTTTTTCATTCATGGCAAAGGCTTCTGATTTAATATTATCTTAACCAGATGTAAATACATCTGCAGAAAAAAAAAAGTGGAAAATACACAATAATGTGTTAATTCCTCTGCAAACCAGAAAATTTTGGTTTTCAAGAAAAGATATAATTTATCCACTAGAAGATATTTTTCTTTTGTTCTTATGGACTCTGCACTCTGCAGAATATGAATGCACATGCCTGTAAGCAAAGATGATATCCATAGATAGATGATAGACAAGACTATAGTGCATTCAGTGGAGGACATTATTGTCATGTTAGCCTCCCACATATGTATTCCTTTCTTTGCCCTTCAACAATGAGACTCTCAACATTTGCATCATGGAATCACAGAATCACAGAGTATTAGGAGTTGGAAGGAACCTTGAAAGATCACAGAATCACAGAATCACAGAGTCACAGAACGTTAGGGATTGGAAGGGACCTCAAAAGATCATCTAGTCCAATCCCCCTGCCGGAGCAGGAACACCTAGATGAGGTTGCACAGGAAGGCGTCCAGGCGGGTTTTGAATGTCTCCAGAGAAGGAGACTCCACAACCTCTCTGGGCAGCCTGTTCCAGTGCTCTGTCACCCTCACTGAGAAGAAGTTTCTTCTCAAATTTAAGTGGAACCTCCTGTGTTCCAGCTTGTGCCCATTACCCCTTGTCCTATCATTGTTTGTCACCGAGAAGAGCCTGGCTCCATCCTCGTGACACTCACCCTTTAAATATTTTTGAATGTCTCCAGAGAAGGAGACTCCACAACTTCTCCGGGCAGCCTGGTCCAGTGCTCTGTCACCCTCACAGTAAGTAAGTTTTTCCTTATGTCACAGACTTGGAAGAGCAGATGCTATTGAAATACTGGTAAGGTTACTTCCATTTATGTCACTGTGACACTTTTCCCACAGCAGTTCACATGCATGAAGTCTTGTATAATGATGCAAAGAACCTTAGATCTTTAATTATTTGTTATCACCATCAGGTAGTGCAGATGCAAGTCACAGGGTAAAGCCCCAGGTATGTGAGATTTCTACTACATCTGCCCAGTTCTGACTCACTAATCCAGTACAAGATGGAAAAGCAATTATGCAATAGATCAACTTTGTTATATAACTTCCTACCTCCTCCATCTGTGCCACATTTGGGGTGGGAGACAAGAATATGTTAGAAACCATTGTGAAAATCATTCATTGACCTTTGGTATGGAGAATGTCAACAAGACTAGCCTGGTGGCACATGACTAGCCAAGTCAAGTAAGCTTCTGCCAACAGTCTACTTTAGAAAACAATACATAGATAAAACAACTGGCCACTCACCATGTCCAAAATTCTGCAGAAAGCTGAGCCAGAGCTGCCAGCACTATGCATAGGGGCCAGGCCACCAGCCAGAGCTTAGGCACTCTGAGCAGCTAGAATGACTACCCTGTTTCCTGGGTCCATGGTGCTGGTTGACATTAGACCAAAGGGGCTAGGGCCCTGGTCTATGTGAGACTACAGTGCAAGTGCTATAGAAGAGAAATCTCAGGGGAAAAAAAATCACAGTGCACTCACTATCTCCATCTTTCCTAGTAAATTAATTTTAAAATACATACCACTGAGTGCTTCTGTTCTTGCATCTGCCCTATGTAGAAGTTCTCGTGTGACACACAATTATTCTTATTTTCTTTTAGCATTTAGGATTTCATATCTGCACAATGATAAACCAATAAGAGATGGAGGAAACAATCATAGTAAGAGATTAAAAGAGGTTAAGCTTTTCTCTAATGAGGTATAAGCTATGAACAGCAAAGAAGAGGTAAAACTTCTGAGCCAAGAAGCTTGCTTCAGGAATTAACACTCAGCCAATCACAGAAGGAAGTTACATATTCATCTCAGATTCATCCTGGTCACTAACTCACAGCTCATTATTGTTAAAATGTGCAATGAGTTTATTTTATCATCTTAGAGAATCTATTTTAACAAGTTGGCGCAACTACGAGCTAAATTATGAGCTACACATTTACACAGTTTGACAAAAGCCAACATAAATTTAAATTACCCAAATGTCAAATTCAGATAAGAAGTTAACCCTTTAAAAATCTAATATCCTTAGGTTGAGCTTAGTAATATTACCATCTATCTCTAATTAACTGCACTTTAATATTATGATCTGCTTGTTAGGAAATTATAGCCAGTTGAATATGATCAGGTGATAAAGAACACAAAGAGAGGAAACCACATAAGAAAGCTGAGTGTGGTAATTATTCCAGTCAATTAATTCATTAAAAAAAAAAATCAAACGCTTTAATTACCTATTCAAATTTTCTTGATTCTATCAACCATTAGATACTTTAAACCTGAATACAGTTGGCAGAACACACAATGTTCTGTGTCTTCAAGGAAGTGGAGCATATCATGACTCTAAGGTCACAAAGTTAATTTTTTACTGGGTACTTAAAAGCACGTAATACTAGTTTACTGTACCAGCAAAAAGTTCTTCAGTCAAGGTTATAGGATAAAAGTATATCATAAAATTAAGAAACTATTTACTATTGTTCTTTATTTCACACTAGAGTTGATTTAATTCTGACTATGAAGTTGATAAGTTGATTGACACAAAGGTAAGTACTCAGTTTTTGAAGATTTTTACATTAACTGCTTATGAGGTATTCTTTCTGTTTATTATCCATTATTTACTTCCCACTATATCCCCACCTCAGTAATTCTAACAATTATTAGATGCAACATGAAAAAGTAAGTTTTAAAAATTTTTCTAGTATTGACAAAAATTAGTGGAGCATAGGTACCATTTATTTTTAATAGCCACGGTGCTGAATGATTAGCTGAGAAATGGATCCTATTTGTTGAGCACTACAGAAAATTCACACTTCTTAAAGAGCTTATACGCCTTTTATATTTTTAAGTGGCCTTTTTATACTTTTATCGGTATGTGGATTGTCGAACTCTCTGGAATACTTTCAGGGTTTGGTGGATTTGCAAAAGCCTGAATTAACTTTTATCCTTTCTGCTTTATTATATTATCATGTATAATAATAAACAGCATTTGCACATTATTTTTTTTAAGTTACATTCTTACATCTAACAGTTTTTCATAATGTTGTTTAATACTAATATTTGTCCACTCTTTTCTATTTTGGATTTTATTACATATATATATTACAGAGTATATGCATAATATCTACGCTATAAATATTTACTATATCTGAATTATGTTTATGCATATTACATACACTATACCATAAGACATACACATATACATGGCAAACTGTTTTAAACATTGATTACAGTTCTATCTATAGTCTTTCCCAAACTATTTCATAACATGTCTGTAAAGAGCTGCTTTAGCACTTACAAATATTTTGTTCTTGTTCCTTAATTGTCCTTGCTCCTTAATACTAATTACTGTGTGAGGTTTTTTCCATTTGTATGCAGCTTGACTTCTTAAAATTAGCCACTTTTAAGTCTAAAAAAAGTTTATTTCAAGTAAATTGTCATTAGTAAAAGAGTATTCCATATAACTACAGCTTGAAGTTACTCCTTATGTGTTAATGAAAACTTTGATTTTAATGAAGATCAATGTATCACTGGTCATAATAGCTGTTACATTTTGGACCAGATTTTGGTCTTTTCAGCTTCATGATTTTCTCATACTCTCCTTAAAATTGTTTCTTCACCCTTGCAAATATTTTAGTAATAATTTTCAGCACTGAAATTCCAGCAAAGTGTTTGGAGGTGTACATTTGAGGTACCAGATCAAAACTAGTTCTTGTACCCACTACACAGATAAATGTAAAGAGAGCATTAAATCAAATGTGCTCAACCACTGAAAAACCAAAGCTATTAAACTGTTTACAGAAATAACAGTTGAAACATGGAAAATTACAGTTGTTATGGATACTAGTTCTTCCTTTGAAGTGCTTTAATATTAAAACTACAACAAAAATGAAGTGTAAATGCAGATTAATGTAGAATAAGGCCCTCATGCTTTAAAATGCCAGTGAATGACCTCAGTACCTGTTAACTTCAATTAACAATAAATTTATACAACACTTAGGCAGGATGAGGTCTTAAACTATTTACATGATAGTTGTGTTTCAGTTCTGCATGCTCGCTAGCCTCCATTTACTTACACAGAGGCAGAGTTGATTATTCTAAACAGAAGCATCAGTTAAAATTGACCTTGTATGGTAGCTACAATTTCCATAATTATTGTTGTTGCATTTTTGCTGAGGTATGCAGATGTAACGAAAACCCTAGTTCATTGCAGTAGCTGATCAAAAATTGACACTCAATTTATGGAAGAATACCAGATATGGGGTGAACACAACACATCACAAAATAAGAAAGTACAGTATAAACACAGTAACATGTAACACATTCTACTCATATCTCCAAAAAGAAAAAGACAAACACTGAAGGGAAATTAAAGCAGTTAAAGTACTATATTTCAAATAGGAACATTAAAAGATTCATAAAGGACTTGGACATGCACTTTCAAAAAATATAAATTTCATAGAAAAAAGTGCTAGGGGGAACACTCTTAAACTATTCAAGTCTTATGCCAGCTTTCAGTTATCATAGCTCAAGATAGGGTCTCAACAGGGCTAATTTACTCTAGATATTTACATTACTAGATACTTCAGATATTCTTGCATACAACCATGAAGCTTTACATCAGTCAGTGTCACTATCGGGATACTGGACTATAGGGACTACTTGACTTCTCCACACCAGGATATTTAAATCAGTTTAGAACGGTTCCAGAAAAAAGAAGTTCAATATTAATTTTTGCCAAGTCTTCTCTCCCCAACTCTGAAAATTACAGTCTCTAAGCCATTCTAGGTCAGAGATATTTCTGCTAACAATTTATAACATATTAGCCATTATGAAGAGAATGGTTAACAAGCAATTAATTAACAAATTTAGAATTACAAATCCTATAAATTTATTAGAGATTGAAAGAAAATCTGAGAGTTTCTGTTTGTTTAAATAAATAAAGATGCATATACATTTAAGGCAGTGAATTTAATCTCTATTTTGAGAAAAGGTAAAAAATTAGAAATTATATAAGCTTTGGAACATCTACTAATGCAGTGGTTCTTCATAAGATGTATATTAGATTATGAAGCCCCTTCACACTCTAGGAAAGAAATAACAGAAAAGAAGACTGAGTAACTAGTCCATCAGTTACTAAATGCAAGGACTTCTGGCTTAGAGAGTCACTGAACTGCTAACTGCAGAAAACTAGAAAAGGATGTGGGAAAATCATCACTGTAAGCTTTTTATTATTCTTATGGGGTTTTTTAAGTAGCTAGACAGAGTGCTGGACTAGACAGACATTCAGCCTAAACATGCTTTCATGTTATATGTGATGATCTTCACTTCTCTGGCCTGGCAGTTGTAAATTGCCTATATGCTGAATTACATCTCCTCCCTGCAGCTTCCCCTGTTACTGAGTTCTCATCAAATAAGAAATTACTTGAGGGGTGAGCAGTTTAATGATTACTGGTCAAAATTTTGATTTTAGCACATCTGTTGCATTTTGAATTACCAGAAATTCAGATTTAGATTTAGTGATTTAGGCCTCTTCATGGTTTCGGGTACATAAAAATCACTCTGTACAATATCTTACTGCTTAGCACAAAAATCAGATACATAATTCCTACAGCAAAAGGAATTGCTACAGGAATTATATATCAGTATAAGGAGGACATGGACATACTCTAGCAAATTCAGCAAAGAGCCATGAAGAACATTAGGGAGTTGGAGTATCAATATATGAGGAGAGGCTGATTGAGAGCTGGGTCTATTTAACCTGGAGAAGATCAGCAGAGATCTAATCAATGTGTACAAATAACCAAAGTGGGGTTATAAAGAAAACTGAGCCAGTGGTATGCAGGGAAAAGAGGAGAGGCACAAACTGAAATTCAAGTAATTCCACTTAAACATAAGAAAAAACTCCTCTGCTGTGAGGAGAAATGAGCACTGGCATAGGTTGCCAAGAGAGGTTGTGGACTCTGTCCTTGGAGATATCCAAAAACCATCTGGACATGGTCCTCGGCAACTGGCTCTGGGTGGTCTGGCTTGAGCAGAGGTGGTTGGACTAGTCAGTCTCCACAGATCCCTTCCAACATCAGCCATTCTGTTATTCACTTACTCAAAGTTCAGAGGAATTTTGATATCCACAGAAAATGCCTGACTGCAGAATCACAAAAGGCAACGAGTGCACCAAAGAAAGCAATTCAGTGATTCTATAATATGAAGAGAAAGTTAAACCTCACTGGCAATTATGAAGTACAGTATGTCAAGGATGAAACCTGGTGCAAATAAACGTCATGTTCTATAATATAAACTTTCTAGTATCTTTCATAACAGCTACCTAATACCATATCTAATATCTGATATAATACCAATTAGCATCTCTTACCAAAGAATTTTGTGCTTTTTTTTTTTTGCACACCCAATTAGAGTTTATATGAATGTAAATATACATATGAATACCAAAATAAGCATGATGACCTTTGTTGAACTATAAATTATGAACTATGCAGCATAAATAAGTGTTTGAAAATTTTCACTGATAATTTACTAAGGTAGATTCCCATGCTATAATTCTCTTTTTCAGTGGGCAAAAAAGCCAGAACACCTACAGGTTGACCTAGCCCTCCAAACTTCAGTGGAAATTCCACATGACCTCTGAAAACTGTACAACTAGTGTACTGGTTGTACAATTTTCCATTTAGATTCCAAGACCTTTTTCTATACATATAGTAGGAATATGCAGTGATTTAGTACATTATGGTATCCTTATATTAGAAAAATATTACAAGATTATTTTAGCTTGTGGAAATTTTATCTTTAATTAATATTCATTCTGTGTGCTGCAAGATAAACTTGACCTTGATTTTTATTCACAACAATATTAAGTTTTCTGGGTTTTTTTCTGTTTTGTTCTGTTACTGCTTTTTTTTGTTTTCATCAAAGACACTTTCTTTTTAACAGCTCATTAGGGACTTTGCTTGTATTTATGGCTATATTGTAAAGATTAACAGTCTTTGGGGACTAATGTGCTTTTTCATCAGTGTAATTGCTTTTTACAAAGGAAAAAAATTACAATGAAAACTTGGGAGCTGGTTTTAAGTACTTTGATTATATTTTGTTGTAGGATTTCAGAAGTGGCCACTGCCTCCAGCAGCTTTGGGGCCCCATAACCGCTCCTGCTGGTCCCTGGATTCCAACCTGGAGATCCAGACATATCCATTCCAGGTCAGTGGCTACAGCTGCTGCTTTCTCATTTGCAAGTTCAACCACTAGTGATTCTGAGCATGTGTCCCAAACACACACACACACACAGAGGACACCAATATTGCCAGTTACACAGGCTGCCACAGACAAGGTGCTGCCTTCAACATCACCTACATGCAGGACTGACATAAAACATGAGCACAGACAGCCAAGTCTTCTCCTCCTCTTCAGTTGGTAGAGACTGATGCTTACTATTGACAGCACACACTCAATACTCTCATGGTTCACACATACACACACTTTGGTGGATCCCTAAATACCAGCACAACCCCTCTGTCTGCCCAACACGCCTGCCCAGTTCCCTCCCTATTGGTACACTACTCACTGGCTGATTCAGCTTGTGGCTCACTAACAAACAGATTCATGCACTCACACACTCGTGTCACAGGTGCTGCACACTCCAGTAGTAACAAATATCCAAATGTTATGGTTTATGGGTTACCAGTCTGAAAGGGAAGGACAGGTG
>NW_010174516.1:5212-15635 GCF_000695765.1 Mesitornis unicolor | reverse complement strand
CCTGCCCCCAGGCTTCCCCTTTCCCCCTCCATCTCCTCCTCAACCTTCCCTCCATCCTGGTTCCTTTTCCCTCTCTCTTACCCCCCAGAGGTGCCCCTCACGCACCGGGTGCCTCCAGTCCCTCTCTGCGACCTTTCCGTAACTGCAGTAACTGGGAAAGCGTGCTCCGCTTCGAGTCCTTGTGTATTTTTAGCTGCTTTTCTCTGGTTAGACAGGTCGGACTGACAGGTAGCGTGCATTCATCCTGGACTCTGAGCTCCTCGGTCAGCTGTAGGGACAGGCCGGTGTCCCGGTATGCCACGTTTCTAAAACAGGCGCTAGTACACCCATGTGTCACGGTGTCTTGTGCCTGGTGCTGTTTGGTTTGGCGCCATGCCACTGTGGCCGCTTCCCCAGCTGGGTAAGGGGGGGCTTAGCGAGGGCAAAAGGATCCTCGCCTCAACTCTCTGGAAGCTGATCCCCAGATCCTAAACATCCTTAACATCTACTTTTTTTGGTGTCTGTACGGAGAAAACACTCAAAATGAGTCATCTGTCATTACCCTGCAGCGAGAACAACAAAGGTGACACATTTCCTACTTTCTTACTTGTGGTCCTGTGAGGATCAGCAACCTTTAACCGCTGCTATCGCTGTGACCCTGACAGCAAGTTGCGCAAATGAACTTGTTCTGTCCCCGTCTGACTCATCCCTGTTCAACCCTCGTGTTTACTTAAGAACGCACACAGCAAATTGCTTCGCTTTCCTTCCTTCAGCGCGGGGTCTGCTGGAGTATTTTGCTGGAGAGAAAAAGGAGTTTCCCTTAACACGGCTTTATCTCTGCCGGTCTTGCTGAGAGAGCAGGGAAGAGGCAGGTTGACGAGCAGGGTATCAGCGTTCATTTAGAAATTGCCCTTTTTTCCCCACATACTTTTGACCATCTTTTCAGCATTATTATTCTGGGTGACACTCACGTTGTGCTGTTAACGGTCTTGGCCACCTTTCATTTCCATTTTAGTTTCGATTCCGCGTGCTCACGCCTGTGCAGGGTGGTGCTGCACGCTCCCTGCGTTTACAGGAAAATCTCAGAGCTGCTTAAAATCTCCTTTGCTTTTGAAACACTTCCTTGACTTGCCCTTGATGATGATTTGATAATGTCTATCGCAGAAAAGATCTGTGATACTCAATCTGGGGCTTAAAAACCCTCTTAGGACATGAAAATGCCTACGGATCAGGATAAATGTTGAAGAAAATCATAGTTCTGTTGGAAAGAGGCGCTGGCCATTGCCTTTATATCGGTTGGCAAAGGGCTTTGTGAAAAAGCAAGGAGATGGAATGTGATTTCCTTCTCGCTGTTGAGAACAACAGGACAGGATGAGGCGTTAATGATGATTTATTTCGGGACCTTCCAGCTGGCAAACTGCGAGGCCATCCCATCCTGGCTCCCGGGGATTTCAGGTGCCTTGCCCGGCCGCTCCACGCTCAGAGCCCTGAGAGCTGGCAGTGTGTGCTGGCAGTGGGGCACAGTTTGGATGGCCTCGAGCAGACAATTTCATAAATGTTTGAGGTGCTTTGTACAGAACTGTGTTAGGTACATACGGTCTGGCCGTGTAACAGCGTGAAAAAAGACTTGATTACACTGGAAATCTTGAAACAAGAAGGAAGGTGAAGGGAGATGGTAAGAATTAAGGGAATACGTTGACAGAATTAAGGAAGAGAATTTAGCAGGGGAAAATCCTACAAAAGAGATTTAAGAGTGTGGAGAGTTTGTCAGGGGTTTGTATGTGCGAGGGGACCAGAGCTGCAGTTTTCTGCAGCGCCCAAACCAGCTCCAGTCTCCGTGCCATTGGGATGCACCAACCTGCAGCTGTATTCCCAGTAAGGAATTGTGCCTCACCAGAGCTCTCACGTCACGACTGAAGCTACCACACTGTTTTTTACACCCGACCACATGAAAATGAGCATAATTTGTGCCCAGGCCATATCCTGGGGCTGAGTGACAGCGTGGTTGCACAGACCAGACCAAAGCTGCGTCCGAGCAGCACCCAAGCATTGCAGACGTCTGTGCAAGCTGATGAATATTAGCAGGAACAGGAGCACAGTGCGGTGTCCCCTCTCTGATGACTCCTCCAGTGTGTGAAGGTGGCAGCTGCTCATGTGAGGAGAATTCAGGAGATGTGTGGTGTCTGGTTAAATTCAGGTTGCTTCAGCACCTCTTCTGCGGTGTATTTAGCACAGCACCAGTGTCACCTTGGGCTGCTCACCCACAGTGAAAGGGGAGGACTCCATGTTCCATCCTTTTCTGTGAAAGCAGTGACCGTAGGCACTGGTTTTCATTGCATTAAAATAGCTGCATTCGTTTTTTTTCTTGAAAGCTTCTCATTTCAGAAGTCAAATCTTTGTACAGACAAGTCCTATAAATCAAAAATTCTTAAACACCTGTTTTTTAGGCATTTCTACCTTCCCACCATACACAAGATTCACTCCTTAAATCATTTGGAACATAGGGGAAACATGGTGTGGGTCCAACTGCTAATCCAATGTCCAGTCAGCAGCAGTGACTAATAGAATCTGCTGAGGAAGAGGAGAATAAATACTGTAGAGTAAGAGATATCTAAGTACCTCACATCTTGATTATTTTCCTTTGTATCTCAAAGATTTAGGAAAAAAAATGAAGCGAATGTGGAACTTCACCAGAAAGATGACTTTGGATTCCCCTTGATGTGTCACTTCTTTTGATGCCCTTGTTCTCAGGTATGTGGTATATTGTGTGCGTGTTTGTTTGCTTTCAGGCATAAAGCTATTAGCTCAGAAATGAAGTTAAGGCACTATTAACAGTTAAATGCTAGAGGACAAGTAAAATCTAAGCATCAAACTGACTGCTTGAAGTTTTGACTCACATGCCCAGGCACGTAACACCTGTGACAGAGAATGCCGTGTAAATATGCATTTCTCTTTCATACAAATTCCCAGTTTACTCGTACAAGAGATGGGATTGTGGATTTATATTCATTACTGTGTTTACTGCGTTACATTCAAATGAAAGTCAACATTAGAGGGCAAATGTTGTACTTAGCTTAAAAATTAAAGCTTAGGGATAAGAAAGCAAACAAATTTAATTCTATCACTCTCATTCACTACATCTCCAGTGAGACACCTTTGTCTGCTACCTAACATCTTCCTCACAAGCAGCTGAACCTTTGATTTCACGAGGATGCAGTTGTTCATTCGTTTCAAGGGTTATCAGGTAGAGTTGGCTTTGTTACCTCCCTGGAACACCCAGTGCTCATTTGTTCTGGTAAATGAGTGATTCTTATGATGCTTTGCTGTGTGCTGTGATGAATTATCAGCTGGCTTTCCACAAGCACTCCTAGACACACCTGCTGGTGATCAGCAAAAAGATAGCGCCATGGGATGACAAAGGTCTGCGTGGGACCAGATGACCTTCTGTGTGCAGGAACTCGTGTCAGGTCTCCTAAGTGAGATGCAAAAACGATCAGCTCTGGTCTGTTGCAAGATTCACTCACTTTTGTTTCAGCTTCTTTTTGCTCCCATGAGACTTTCTAGGCTTGGTGCTTCCTGTCTCTTTTGTCCTTTTCCCTTTCTTTCAGTCTCTCACACTCCAGGCAATGCTCACCTCCTAAAACCTCTCAGTGCTGCTCTCTTTCCTATTTTACCTCACCATTATTGTGCCTTTCTCACATACTGTTTGATCTTTGCCTGGATGCCCTTGCATCTGTGCCCTTTATTATTTGCTCTTTACCTTTGTCCTGTTTCATGTTCCTTTCACAGTCTCAAGTATGCTTAAACACTTCTCGTACTCTTCTCACTGGTGTAAATGTAAGGGGATGCCATCAGTAAAATGGCATAAAACACAAAGCCAAGTACAGCCTAGAGAAAAGGAGGTTTAGGTGGGATCTCATCAATTTGGGAGGCTGAGGTGGGCTCTCATCTCCCTACCTAAAGGGAGGGTGAATAAAGGACGCAGCCAGGCTCTTTTCAGTGGTGCCCAGTGACAGGACAGAGGCAGTGGGCACAAACTGAAGCACAAGAGGTTCTGTCTGAACATCTGGAAACACTTTTTCACTGTGAGGATGACAAAGCACAGGCACAGGTTGCCCAGAGAGGTTGTAGTATCTCAGTCTTTGGAAACACTCAGAAGCCATCCTGCAGAACTGGCTCTGGGTGGCCCTGCTTGAGCAGAAGGGTTGGAGCAGATCACTCCAGAGGTCCAGTCCCACCTCAGCCATTCTGGGATTCTGCAATCAGCTCTGCTTGACATTGTATTTGAAGCAGACAGAAAATTACTTCCCACTGTCAGCAAGAGTACAGAGGAGTCCCAGTTCTTTCTGCGGGAGCTCACCAGGGTGGCACAGCTGCACATTACGGCTCTTAGAGGTCTGGAGGTAGAGGCACAGATTTGCTGTCGGGTTGAGACTTACAGAACTGGATAGCGTGAGAACAGCGTTAGCCAATTCACTCCACTGTAAACGGACCTTTCCCTCCCACCTGTAAAAACACAGTAGCTCCTATACTGCCACCAGGAAATAGTAACCCTTGAGTTTGAAGGTTGTGGCTGGTAGCAGCCAGCTCTTGCTCAGAGAGATCTGTGAGCTCATTTAAGGGATGCTTGTAACAGATGTTGCGTCACACCATGACAGGTAGTAAACGAGGGCAGCTATTGAAGTAATTTTAGGTCATTTCCTCCACGTCTGCCCAGTTCATTGTTAATGGAAGTTAGAGACTCTGCAGCAGCCACTCTCAGTCAAACTGTCACTACTGGGACATGTTCTCTGTCAGCCTCACTAATTCTAACATCGTGTTATGACACAAGGGGAAGAAGAAAATAGAGTCAGTTATTCACAGTGACCCACTTGACCTTATTCTGGCAGCAACAAATGCTGAGACATGTAGTAAAGCGACACTACTGGGTTTTTTTCTCATGACCTAAGGATTTCAGAATTAACATTTCCAGATGTTATTTCTGCTTATTTATGATTGCTTCTGTGCCACGAAGTCAAACGTTCACTTTGGGTTTGCAGGGCAGGACTGAGTACAATATGAAATTGCTGTATTTGAGGCAGCTTGCCTCAAGAAGAGCAAAAGCTTTGTGAAATCTTAGTAAACTTTTCTATTTGCTTCCTCACAGTCCTCAGAGTCAGAAGTCAGCACTGAAATGTGGTGGTTTCAGCAAGGCCTTTCTGTCTTGCCTGCGGCTTTGGTTGTTTGGTCAGCTGCATCTTTCGTGTTTTCATACATCACTGCGATCGTCCTGCACCACGTCGACCCTTTGGTGCCCTACATCAGGTCAGCAACGTTCACACTGTACCGCGGTACTGAACTGGAATTCACTCATGTGAATCATTCCCCAACTCCAAATTTTAAACAACAGTTCCTACCTAACAGCTCCAGTTCTAAAGTTACTAGCCACTTACAGTTATTTATGTGTAACCCTATATAAAACTGTCTATTTAAGTACAAAAGCCTAACCTTTAAGCTGTGGCTCTGTGAACGTATCTTTGATGATGAGGAAGAAAACTGGGGGTGCATCCCCAACCCTCTGTTCCGAGTAAAGTGTCCTGCTGCCACCAGGTTTGGTTGCACCAGTAAATCTGTACTATAATGTGTATTCCCAACTGCATTGCATCAACACAATTCCCAACACATTGCATTGTACGTATGACCTTAGTTTTGGTCTTTTGGTTTCCCAGGCTCTTCATTTTCCCAGTTTTAATACTCTTTTTTTTCACCTTTTGTGGAATCGAGATCAATATAAAAGGAATAGTTATACCAAGCATGTTCCTTTCTTGTTCTAAGGATAGCATGTCTTTACCATGCTTACTTCTACAGCTGTAAAACTACCACAGTATAGTTTGAGTAAGGAGAAATTCAGTGAAAAGTATCTGGGAGGGTTCTTACAAATCTGTTTCTTCTGGTTCCTTCGTAGACTGAAATAAGTAAAGTTGCGTTGCGAGTATTTTTAGTATAGATAGATACGTATCACCCGATTTATCTCTTCCAGTGATACAGGGACAATACCACCTGAAAGATGCTTATTTGGGATCATGTTAAATATTTCAACTTTCTTGGGTGAGTACAGAAAGCTGTCCTTGGCAAACTGCAGGCAGTTCTGGAATACACACGGCTTTGAACAATTTAATTTCCTTATTCAGATCATTAAGCAGCCCATAGCTCTCAGTCAAAAACTACATTCTGAGCAATGAATCTTAATCCTTTTAAGCAATTCAGAGGAAGGCGTGTGTCAGGGATGTTATCCACAAAGCCAGCACAATAACTGCAGATTCCAGAAGGCAAAAAAAATGCGTTTAAAAAATCTAACACACTAGTAAAAGAAATAGAAATGCAAATTCAAGGCAGCCACCTCTCTTCTGCTGCAATTATAGAGAGGGGGGAAAACAACCTAGTACGACTTTCAGATGAAACAGATCAGAAAAATCCAGTAAGTTGACTTTTCACCACTCTGTTATTTCAGTTCTGACTTGCAGATCCTCAGCTTTCCTATTTCAGTGTACCATCAGACAGGCTTTGTATTTTAAATACTTGCCTCTGTCACTTAGCACCTCCCCAGTGAAAAAAGGACAGCCTAATGGTCAGCTGAAAATCTTACTGCATTTGGGTTCTTCGTTAACAGGTATGGCTACCATGTACGTCCGTTATAAACAAGTTTACGCTTTGAATCCAGAAAAATCCAAGATCATCAAGCTTAATAAGATTGGCCTTACGCTAGGACTGATGAGCTGTTTTGGACTTTGCATTATTGCAAATTTCCAGGTTTGTGCTTTGCTTGCAATGTTCTGAAGCTGTTTGTTTGTTTACTGAGATATCTGATAAAAGGGGAGTTTTAATGAAAGCAAAACTTTTTGGGGCAAACCTGGTTTGTTTTGTCAAATTCCCTACAGAAAATGGTTCAAAAATTTAAGCTTTGGTTTATAATTTCTTAATTGTTTTGTCCACTGGGACTTGTGAGCAGCCATTCATGAACTTTCAAAGCCCTACAAGTTTTGCAGAAAGCTTTTCAGGAGATCTGAAAGCCCTACCTCCAAATGAAAAGACCACAACTGTGTTGTATTTTGACTCAGGAGAATCAGGTATCAAATAGTCAAAAATTGTTACAAATAGGAGTAAAGCCAACAAAAACACCTGACCCCCCCTAGAAGTCCAGCTCTGAAAAAGCTGCCTTCTTAGGTATATTTTCCCTCAATCCTGTGAAATTCTTGAAAATGCTGCAATGCCAACCAGCTTTTGAATTTCTCCATCTCAGTGTCTCTATTTCTTATCCTCTGCAATACTCTCCCAATACTCCCTGCCCCGCACCCCCCAAATAAATCTGATGTTCTCACATGTCACACCATCAGCAGGGCCACATTTTACATCATTGGCTGTTACATGCAAGGCAGTTGTACAATTGCCAGCCTCATCATATTAATTACCTAATGGATTTTTTGGGGATCCATAGTGGTGCCTTTTGCCACATTTGGCTTCTGCAGGGAAAAGCGTAAAAGGAAAAGCTGGAAAGCTCCAGCTTTTTCCCCTTCTCCTTTTCCCCTTGCACATTTCTCCAAATACTTCAGCAGCCTCTGTCTTAGAAACCTCAGAACACTCATTTTTGGAGGCCTCAATTTACTTTTTTTAGAGACCCAGACATACCCAGAGGTTGCAGCCTCTCCTACCCACACCCACCAAGCAAAAGCCTCCGGGCTGTGTTCAGCTCCATGATTTCCCTCCACCAGTCATCAGGAGAGTGTATGTCTTACTTTCTGTAGATTTCAAGATAATCAAAACACAGAAGGTGCATGTTAATTTGTTCACTACTTTGTGTGAGATTTAGTCTTGAGCAAGGCAAAAATTGGAAGTGATGTACCCGCATATTCAAGTGATGCTGAGGACTGGTCGAGGGCCACCCCAGAGGCAAAATGAGCTGAAGCCCCTGGAATCCATTATTTACTGAAGTCTACTGAAGTGTGAAAATACATGAAGATGAACAAAGGGGATGTGGGAACAGCCACCACGCAGAGAGCTCCAGGCAGCTCTCACTGCTGGGAGTCAAAGCACAGGGTTTGTCCTCATAGGAGATTGAATTCATGCTGTACAGCCAGTGCTATTGCTTTATTCTAGCTGTGGCTATTGATTTCCTCTCGTAGAGAGCAAAGATTTCTCTCTGACGACCCCTCATCACTGAACAGCACGAGATTTTGGAGCACACACCTTTGCAACATGGTTATTTGCTATTTAAATATAAATCCCCAGCTCTGTTCTGCTGTGGATGCAGCACTTCAAATTCATTTGTGCACATAAGGTGCACGTGGAGATTGTGGAGAAAGGGTGACTCCAATCCCTGATCTTGATAGTTAATAAAATACACAGAGAGTCTCGTGCTTTAGGGCATAAAAGATCACCTGCCCGATTGGAGCACGGGGAGGCTGCCAGGCCTTGCATTGCACAATTGGCAAGATAACGCTTTTTAGTTCCTGTCTTCGGGTGCTGTGCTTAGCCAGGGATGAGAGGAAAGGACTGAACACATTGTGATTCTTCAGGGCATACATTTTAAATTGGGTTGTTTTAATTATTTTTGCTATTTGACAGTTGATTCTCCTATCGTGTTTTTTAAGTGAAGAAGTATTACTGCTTGATTCAACCTTTGAATATTCAAAGATAGTAATTTGACAAACAGGGCTTTTTCAAACTAGAGTAATTCTGAGAAGTGTTAAACCTCATTATTTTTAATTGCATTTTGGGTACTAGAGCCACGTTGTGTTTATCCTGCATTATCTTTCATGGATGTACAGATGCCTGGGATAGAAATGCTAAGCAGATAACCTGTTGCCACTCTGTTACCAACCCAACTGCAGAGATTACTCCATCCAGTTTCTGAATTACTGCCCATTATGGCTAATGAGAACAGCTCTTAAATTCCTGTGGTTAAGATACAGCTGTGACCTGTAACAGCCACAAAAACTTAACAGAAGTAACAACACAGAGGGCTGGCAGGTGCTGGTTTCCAAGATAAAATCTCCTAAGCACTAGCGTGTTCCCGAGCTGCTCGGCTTGGGCTGTGAGAAGGTAACTGAGCAGGTGAAGCACCAAAGGTTTACAGAAGAAAATTGGTTTTTAGAGTTTAAAATTAAGCCAGGTTCTGTACCAGCAGTGCTTTCTTTTCCTAGAAATGTATTCTGTACTACATACACGTGCTTGGAGCCTGCCTGACGTTCGGAGTAGGGGCCATTTATATGCTGGTTCAGACCGTCCTGTCCTACCTGATGCAGCCAGAAGTTCACAGCAAAGACATCTTTTGGATCCGCCTGAGTGTGTTGCTCTGGTGCTGTTCAAGCATTGTGAGCAGTATCCTTTTGCTGCGCGGTGTCACCGTAAAACAGAGCAGCCTTCACAAATTACAGTATTTGCATCTACAGTAATTGAACCCACCAATGTGAAAGGCCATGCCACACAACGCCTGTCATCTTTAAATGAGCAGCTTGTATCGTGGTATCTGTTAATATTCTGTATTGCAGGAAAAGGGAACCATCAGGTTAAGCCCACAAGTGAGTCACTGGATAATAAAAAAGAGTAGGAGGGATAGTTACCACCTTTCTCCTCTCCTTTCCTTCTGCACACCAGAGACTGAAAATGGCAAAATAAGAGTTTATCACAAAGAGGTCTGACTGTAGATTAGGAAAGATGGGGAGAAAGGGAAGTGTACTTAAGAGATGGGTGGTTTTAAGGAGGGGAAGAGGTGCAGGGAAAGCCAGGTAAGAAATAAAAGCGTCTGTACCCTGGTGACAGGAATGCTGCAGGAAGTTATATACAAGTTGGATACAACTAAGAGAGAAGTGCAGAATGTAGCATAAGAGAAAATACTGCAAACATAACCATGCACAGCAGTGCTGCACTGTGCCAGCTGGCTCCCAGAGCAGGTTTAAAGTGCTGGCGTTAGCCAAGGTTGAGTCAAAGGAGACGTTTGACCTCCAGTCTCCTCCCTTGCCCATCCCACAGTTCAAAGGACATTTCTGACCAGCATTCCCTAAACCTTCCCTCGGCTCTAGAATCTGTCATCTCCCTTAACTTTGAATTCCAAGTGCTGAGGGTTTTACAGAAATAAGGGCAAATACCTCCACAAATAGAGGCCTTTTTCCTGTCCAGTCATTTAACAGTCAGGAAACTGAACCACAGCAGTTCCTCAGCTCACCCAATGGACCTGAACATTGTATTTGGAAAATTATATCTCAGTTTTGTGTCAAACAGGACTACAAAGCTTTCATATTTACATTCCAAAGACGAGTGCAAAAATCATTGCTTAAGTGCTTGCTGTCCCTTGTGCAGCTTAATCAAGGCCACTGATTTAATCCCCACCAACTCCACTTATTTCCAGGCTGGCAGCCAAAACCAACATTAAACCATACGCCCCATTTCCCAGCGACGGAGCAGCTCG
>NW_010174516.1:0-4584 GCF_000695765.1 Mesitornis unicolor | reverse complement strand
TTTGGTGCTAGCAAAGAACAAGGTTTTCAGCTCTGAGCAGTTAGGAGCCAAATACAATTGGGGAAGACTAAAATAAACCATTTTGAATTGCTGCAAGTTAAGAGCCTTTTACAGATGCCAAAAACCCACAAACCCCAAGTTTAGAGAAGTTTCTAAACTAGTGTGGTCTAACCAAAATTAGAGGGAAGCAAAGACAGCTGTAGAAATAATTATATATATATATACACACACACACACATATGAATGGAAGGGGAAGAAAAAGGAAATTGTTAAAGAGTATTTTCTAAATCAACAGCTCATAACGTAATAAGGGCACGATGGTTACAGGGAGAAGGCTGTGGCCATAGGTGAAATGGTTGTATATGGTACAGGAGGAACCCTAAAAATGCTGCCGATCCTCTGCTGGAGCAACACAGAATTGCCAGCACAGAAAGAGCAAAGCAGTTAATTACCCGCTCTGTAACGAGGAGAGGATGGGAGCCAGTTACTCTGGTATCATGGTGATTAAATTCCTTTGCAGTAGTAACTCAGGCAGGTAACTAGCAGCTACTAAAGCTGTTCATTTTAATTAGCAGAGAATTGGGTATCCTGCATTCAGATCAGTAACCAGAGCTCCCTGGACCACTCACATCAGTTTTTTAATAAGCTTTGGAAGTCTGGGTTTTCAAAGCCATGTTTGTGCCAGTAGGTTCAGCCTTGTTCACCACCAAAATTAATCTTTCACATCAGGAGGCTCTTGATGCTTAATCTCATTAACGATGGAAGAAGCTAAGATCTTTAATCCTGTGAAAAATCAGAGCTGCTGTAACTCAATGCTCCGAGTTTCATTTATAAAGGCAGTCGTGCTGATGCAGCGTCCCTTCCCTCTGTAAGAGGTTGAAGAAGTGACAGCTCAGCCGTTCTAGAAAGAGCCCAGGTCTCTGAGCAAATGAGGAATCATTGTCATGGGGGGTTTTCTTTGGCTGCTGTAGCAACGCAGTTATGAAATCTTGAGTGAAATAAGAAGGAAACACAAAAGCTAATACCCCTCTCTGCTGCAAATGGTAGAGCATTCCAACCTGTAACCCACAGATCAAGAATTC
The DNA here is from genome assembly GCF_000695765.1 of Mesitornis unicolor. NCBI lineage: Eukaryota > Metazoa > Chordata > Aves > Mesitornithiformes > Mesitornithidae > Mesitornis > Mesitornis unicolor. The sequence continues at coordinate 3,502 of NW_010174516.1, read as the reverse complement.
AAGGTGGTTGAGAAGTTGAAAAGCAATTAGAGCAAGAGGTCTAGACACTGCTAGCCTGGAAAATACCACCCAAAAATATCCAAAATGCTCTGTAAGTATTCACATTTCATAAGGATGCGATGTTTGATCAAGGAGGTATAACAAGACGCAGCACACAGAGAACAAAGATAATTTAGATGACAATTAACCTTTTCATGTGGCAGAAACCCATCAGTTGGAACAACCTACAAGTTGAGGGGAATGATGTGAAGTGGTCCCTGTCACCGTTACTGTTCACTGTGCAAACACAGCGACCTCCTTACAGCCTGACGCAATCCGGAGCAGAGGCTGAAATTTCCGAGTTGCTCATTCCTGGTCCCGAATCTTCCTTAACATCTTTCTTTCCAGTGTTTATTTCCTCAGTTGTCCTATACAGTGGCCTGTATGGAACGAATCTAGTGCAGAAATTGCACTGGGACACACAGGAAAAAGTAAGTGACTGAGTGGAGAAAATAAAGAGAGAACAAAACCCAGTGACGTTATTTGCACGTGGGCACTTACTGCAGTTGTGTGGGTTTGCTGTTGGTCATGCCAAGCTCTTGACTGAGCTTTCAGGTTTTGGAGGTGGATATTAAATCCCCGTTGGTTCATCCCAGTTGCATGGGGCAGGTGTTTCCCTGGGCATTCTCACTTTTCTGCCAAGTTCAGCACTTAATTCTTAGAGACTCCAGGTACACCAAGAAGTTGTGCTCTCCAAAGGGAACATTGTGGATGCAGGATGTCACATCTTTGTGCCATTGCAGGTTCAAGAGGAGGTTTTCACACTGATTTTGTTTTCCCTCTCGCTGTTACACAGGGTTACACAGCTCACATCATCAGCACCGTCTCAGAGTGGTCGTTAGCATTCTCCTTCCTCAGCTTTTTCCTCACCTATATCCGTGACTTTCAGGTAAAAATGAAGTTAAAGTTAAGTGCTCTGCTTCTCCAGGCTGTGAATAATGATGCAGGATGGGCTGCCTTGTGTTATCAGTCATCAGGGCTGGAAGAGCTGCAGCACTGACTGCAGTACGCAGCGCTCTCTTCCTGGGTAGGATCTACCCCTGCAGCGTTAACACGCAGACCCCAGCTCCAGCCTGGTTTATGAGATCTGTCCCAGTCACAGGGGATATTTGCTTGAGGATTGCAAGGGAAATGGTGGAGTCAGTCCAGGAGAGCAGCCTGGGAGCCAGGCTTATAGTTCTGGAGCCAGTCTGCATTTTGGTGTTTCATCTGACAACTGAAATCGCCCATCCTGAGACAGTGACAAGCCAGCTAACTTGAATTTTCTTTCCCTTTTCCCCTATATAGAAAATTTCCCTGCGTGCAGTCGTCAGCTTGCACGGCCAAACCCTTTATGACACACCACAGAGCTTCGCTGCTGACGAGCGGACACTGCTGCTAGCGGGGAGCATCTAATGAAGGTGAAGAGAACACGTTCTCAGCATAACTCAGGAATTTAATGGCAATAACAGTTGATATTTCTAAGCATTTATTTTATATAAAAAAATTATGAAGTGATTGTATTGCACTTGACATAAAGGGCTTTGCTATTAACCCACACAGCAATGCAAATGTTAGCAGTATTACGAACAAGCCTGTAACATTTCTACACACACCAACGTCATGGAAGAATTAAATGAAGGTTATTGAAGAGCTGTGTCTCATCCTTGCTTCCACTACATCCCATTTTACCACCCTCAGCCCCTTGCCCTCCTCTCTCCAGTGTTCCCCAGACCACTCAGCCCATGTCCTGCTCATCAGCAAGCCCAGAGCAGAGCATGACTTGTGTCCCTGTAGTCTTGATGTCCCCACTGCTCCCCTGAGGGAGTCCCCAACCCAAGCACCAGCTGCTCCTTCCTCCTGCAGCTTCCCAAAGCTGCCACCTGGTGTTGCCAGCCCTGAACCTGACCTTGAAACTTCTCAGGGTGCTCCAGTGTCTGAGCTTCACAAGTGGTGGACACCCCAGTGCATGCCAGGGTGTTTATCCCGAGTGTTTTCATAGCAACGGCCTCCCACACACCACAGTCATGTCCAGACCCAGCCAGAAGCCTTAAAAATGCACATTTGCTCCAGCTCTACCAAAATACAGTGAAGTAATTTGATAATTGATTACAGACCTGCAAAACACATTATCAACAGCTGCCCTGGAGCCCCATTTAGCAGGAAGAGCTCAGCTTCCTTTCTAAATTATTGCTCAACCCTACAGCTACATAAGCTCTCACACGTGCTTCCTCCCACACCAGAATAGATCATGCTTGCACCTTCCCTTCCCTGGAGGGGCAGGTAAAGGACCAGGAGAGGAATTTAAGCTGGAGAGACCTCCTGGAAGCCCCAGCTTTCTCCCAGATTTAAACAGGATGGCTCAATCGCAGCTGTGCTTTACTTGCACTTGCAGCCTGGTTCAGCCTGGGGTTCAGGCAGCTCACGTGGTGAAAACAAGCTTTGGAGCCAAATGCCTGCCAAACCACTGAAGCCAGTGGAGCAAGAGAGGAAGATACGATTACCATGGAGTCACAGAGACCCCAAGGGCTCTACGGCTTCAGGAAGATTTCTCCAAGTATTACATTTTAGCTGCTGATAAATGCCTAGGGATCAGGGCCTCCCTGGGGAGTTGCATACTTGGTTACAGTGCTCTCTGATGAGGCAATACAAAAACCCCAGCTTCTGGTTAACTGCTACAACCTAGAAAACTGTGGTGTTTCAGCTAGCCTCAGGCTTTTTATGCCTCATTTAAGTGTCATTAGGCAAATGGTGTAACCAGGAGATCATCACAACAGTAACTTACTGCCTTGGGTTTGCAGAGCTGTGGTCCCTGCTGGGAAATGGGGTGCCCTTCCCCTGGTACAAAAAGGGAAAGAAATAAAAACCTCATTCAATCATTCATGCAGCTTCTCAGGAAGGCTCTGGTAGGGCCCTGCTGCTCACAGGGCTTCTCTCTCCTTCCTCTCGGTGCCCATCACCTTCCCTTCATCTCTCTCTTGTGGATTGGTGTCGAGCACAGAGAAGCTGTTCCTGACAGTGAGCATCAGACAGGTCTGCCCCCAGGAGCAATTCCTGCCTCAGAAAGACCCGAATTTCTCTGTAGTAGCAGCATTCAGATGAGCCAGCCAAGACAGACCAACGTGAGCAATCAGGAGTCTGAGCTATGGGAAGAGTTTGAGCTCTACCTAAAACAGCACATTCCTGAGTTTACAGCTAAAACCCCACAGCCCTCACCCCCAAACCACCCTAATGCTCCCCCACCTCCTCAGCACCACTCATTGGGTTTCTTGCTCATTTGCACATGCACAGAAGTTCAACCTCAGAGCTTCAAACTCTGTTTAGAATCACAGAATGGTTTTGGTTGGAAAAGCCCTTTCAGATCATCGAGTCCAGCCACTGATCCAGCCCTAAGTCCTCCACTAGACCATGTCCCTAAGCACGACATCTCCTCGTCTTTTAAACACCTTCAGAGATGGGGACTTCACCACCTCCCTGGGTAGCC
>NW_010174515.1:0-860 GCF_000695765.1 Mesitornis unicolor | reverse complement strand
AGGGGCAGAATCACCTCCCTCGCCCTTCTGGTCATACTTCTTTTGATGCAGCTCAGGATGCGGTTGGCCTTTTGGGCTGCAAGCGCACATTGCAGGCTCATGTTGAGCTTTTCATCGACTGACACCCCCAAGTCATTCTCCTCAGGACTGGTCTCGAGCCATTCTCCGACCAGCCTGTATTTGTGCTTGGGATTGCCCCTACCCAGGTGCAGGAACTTGCACTTGGCCTTGTTGAACTTGCTGAGGTTGGCATGGGCCCACCTCTCCAGCCTGTCCAGGACCCTCTGGATGGCATCCCTTCCCTCCAGCATGCTGATCACAACATACAGCTTGGTGTCGTTGGTAAACTTTCTGAGGGTGCACTCAATCCCACTGCTCATGCTACTGACAAAGATGTTAAACAGCACTGGTCCCAGTACTGATCCCTGAGGAACTTGACTCGTCACTGGTCTCCATTTGGACATTGAGCCATTGACTGCAACTCTCCGAGTGCGACCATCCAGCCAATTCCTTATCCAGCTAGTGGTCCGTCCATCAAATCCATGTGTCTCCAATTTAGTGACCAGTGTGTCATGCGGGACAGTGTCAAACGCTTTGCACAAGTCTAGGTAGATGATGTCAGTTGCTTTTTCCTTATCCACTGATTATGTAACTCTATCATAAAAGGTCACCAAATTGGCGAGACACGATTTGCCTTTGGTGAAGCAGTGCTGGTTACCACCAATCACCGCATCCTCATTCTCCATGTGCTTTAGGAGGCACTTCAGGAGGATCTGTTCCATTATCTTGTTAGGCACAGAGGTGAGACTCACTGGACGATAGTTTCCTAGGTCTTCCTTTTTCCCCTTTTTGAAAATGGG
>NW_010174514.1:0-830 GCF_000695765.1 Mesitornis unicolor | reverse complement strand
TGCCCACGGAAACAAGGGAGAGCAGAAACCCAGGCTCCGTGGGGCTACAAATTGGCTTAATAGAAAAGACAAGATCCAGCAACAATCATGTGTCCTAGCATCTTTGGTGTGGGAGAGGAGCTTGACCATTTCCATTTCAGAGATGGCTCCTACCAGCAGCCACGAAAATTGGAGGCGAACGTGGATGAGATAGCCAAGCACGGAACATTAGAGAGGAAAGTTTTTTTTGGCTACAGAAGCTCTTCGCATAGAAGGAAAAATACAGCAACTGCTTTAATTCCTAGCCCCTTTGTGCTCTGAGTTAGAGTAGAACGTTTCCCATATTGAAACCAGGCTCAGGCCAGCTCCAGAGAAAGCCTGGTGGCAAACGATGGCTTCTCAGGGAAGCAAAGAAGCCTAGAACCAAAAGCTTAGTGGGGCTACAAAATTGGTTAACAGAAAACACAAGAGCCAGCAACAGTCTTCTGTCCTAGCATCTTTGGTGTTGGAGAAGAGCTTGACTGTTTCCATTTCAGAGACGGCTAAGACCAGCAGCCACCACAATTGAAGGCCAACGTGGAAGACATAGCGAAGCACGGAACATTAGGGAACAAAGCTTTGTCTAGCTAAAAAAGCACTTTGCATAGAAGGAAAAATTCAGGAACAACTTTAATTGCTAGCCCCTTTCTCGTGTGAGATAGAGTCGAACGTTAGCCATATTGAAACCAGGCTCTGGGCAGCTCTAGAGAAAGCCTGGTGACAAACGATGGCTTCTCAGGGAAGCAAAAAAGCCTAGAACCCAAAGCTCTGTGGGGCTATTAATTGGCTTCATACAAAAGAGTAGAGCCAGC
>NW_010174513.1:0-12462 GCF_000695765.1 Mesitornis unicolor | reverse complement strand
TGTCATGGACTCCTTGTCAGCCCTGTGGGGCGCATTGGCGTCAGCGGTGCTGCGTTGCAGCTACTCTGCCCACTTTCCACTAGCCTACAACTGCTGCTGCTCTCTAGTGACTCTTCTCTGTCAGGCTGGAGAACAAGCCTTATGAGGAGCGGCTGAGGGAACTGGGGTTGTTTAACCTGGAGAAGAGAAGGCTGAGGGGAGACCTCATCACCACCTACAACTACCTAAAGGGAGGTTGTAGAGAGGTGGGTGCTGGTCTCTTCTCCCAGGTGGTGGAGTCACCATCCCTGGATGTATTTAAAGAGCGGGTAGACGAGGTACTTAAGGATATGGTTTAGGGGGTAGACAGGAGCGGTTGGACGTGATGATCTCAGAGGTCTTTTCCAACCGAGTGATTCTGTGATTCTCGCAAGCTAGCAAAAGGTTTTTAAGTATGGAGGTCCATCCAGGCAACAAATCCTGCACTTTAGTGAGAGTGGTGTAGGTGACCTTTAAAAGTCCCTTCCAAGCCAAAGCACTCAATGTATGAAATCCTTCCACAGGAGAATGAGCTCTGTGTTTCTGCTTTTCCTGTACGGTGGCTTTCTGCATGTGTTACAGGAAAGGATGCAGTGCCTCAGCTTGTTCTAGTTCTGTGGCTTGCATCTGACTAGACATTGAACAAAAAAAAGATCTGTTATGGGACCACCTAACAGGATGCCATGTTAAGCTGCAAAAGAGGGCGGCATATGTGACGAGACAAGGACTTGCTCTGAAACAGCAGTCTGGGGAAACACTACTTTTCCAACTGAAGTTCACTGAGACACAGCATTTTATGCTCGTGTTGGCCAGTACTGCTTTAGGATTGGCAGCGCTTACAGCGCTCTCTGAGGTATCCAAGTGTAATGCAGAGCATGTAGGTTATGGTCAGCCAGCACAGACAACTCTCATAAGCATGTCTGAAAGGAATGATTAATCACCTGTGATTCCAAGGCTAAGAGCCAGTTTCCTGGTGCCCTTTGGGATATTCTATTTCTTCATTTGTGTAAATGAAAAAAAAGAGATTTCTTACTATAACAATCCCAAAATACTTGCATCAAAAATAAGATCAGTAGAGAATACACATTGGCCTGTGATATTGTTGTCCTGCTCCAAATTAGAGGACACACTGGGGAAATAAAACATTCTCAGTTGAGTTTGCCAGAGAAGCAAGAGTGAGTCACAGCTTTTTTCTAAAGTTACTGTATTGACTAGCATCCTGTCCTTGGAGGCTGAAGTATTTGATTAGGGCCTCTGACAAGCCAGACATTCTCTGGTCATTAACAAAGCAACCTCTTGTATGCAGGAGAATCAAGGTTATGTCTCAAATACTCAAAGATACAGCAGTTAGAAAAAAAGGAAATTATGGCTCAGCAGGCAAAGGAAGGACTATATCTGCATTCTAAAGCTAAGGCTGTACATCTGGGAGAGTAGCATTCTTTTCTATTACCGTAAATTTAGGCATGAGATCAAAGCACCTGTGAAATGACCTGGAAGATTTGATTATACCTCATGTGCAAGTGGCCAAGCAAACAAAGAATACATTGGTGGAGGAAGTACAGACTCTTTCTGCGAAGTATTCAGAAACAGATTTTCAGTAGATGAATGTAAGCAGCAATCCAATTTTGTCTTTAGTAATGCATGAAGGAAAAATTAAAACAATGAAGATGTAATAGTATATTTATTTCTCTGGGCTTAAGTGATTTAGACAAGGATTCAAAATTTCTCATCAGCCAAAGGATCAGAGTCTTAGTATTTCAGCTACATTACTGTAGAGGCTGAGGTCTTTGGAGAGGTATTAGCCTGGCTGTAGTCAGGTAGTAGAGAGGCAAGCTGGTATGATTTAAAGCAGATACTGGGTAAATGTAACATCTGGGAGCTGGCTGAAAACTAGTCTGAAAATCACTTAGCTTCAATCAAGTTTCTGATAGGCCTCTTCTCATGCAGCAGAAAAATTGTGCCGTGAGCTCTCAAGAGCTATTATGTTTTGCCAAAATGTGCTGTTACAGAAAAACCTAGGAAGTAATAGCAATTTTTCAAAATCACATTATAGAGGAGCACCGAGTAGCCATCTTAGTAACTTCTATACTGGGGAACGTGCATAATGTGTCATCCATGAAAATATAAAAGGCTGGCTTTTCAGGTGTTGGTAAATTGTTCTTAAGCATGGTTAAAGGAAATACATCACTGATTTCTGTGGAATAGACTAGCAAAAAAATTAGAATTACATTCTTAAAGGCCTAAATGGCCTTCTGAGCAGGGCTTGTGGTGGGGTGTGCACTACGCAGAAGTAGGTTAGGTAACACCCTATCAGCCTGATGTGCAATTGATTCCCACACTTTAAAAAGGTGCCGAGTTTGCAGCAACTGAAAGAATTAGTGGGGAGTGTCCGAAGAAAACCAGAGCTGTCTGGAGAGAAGTGCTGCCACGCCACTGCCAAGGACATGGCACTAAAACTGCATATGTGAGAGGCCTAGTTAACCTTACCAGCAGGGCTGTTGGAAGCAGCAGTTACTCATCTGACAAGCCGGATTATTACATTTTATAGAGCCAAAGCTTGTGAGAGTCACAAGCGTCCTGTTGCTAGTGAGCTGAAATGTAAGGTTAGGAATTCAATTGATGTCCTCTTTTTTTTGTACGGACTGGGTCAAGTGCCAGAACTTTTAGGGCAGGGAGTACTTTGAATCATGGCTATACCTGGTCAGTCTCCAAGCAGTGATATTTAATAAGATCTTGAATTAGTAAGCCAGTGAAGAGTAGGTTTGCAAACTTATAGGAGTTACTGTGTGCTTTTTCTGCCTCGCAGTATCATTTCCCTAAGCCTGTATCTGTTTGTTCTGAGACATGTTCTCAGTTCAGGTCAGCGCTGGGAAAACAAGTAAAGTACAGAATTAGAACTCAAAAGGTAGGCTGCCTAGGCAGATACGTACATAATACATACAGAACTGGGCTGGTGATGGAATGAAACCCTATGGAACGACACATATGTACTTACTTGCACGTGTGTGTGATGGATTAGTAATTGCCAGGCATAAAAGGTTGGATCCTCCATTGGCTGAATAACCTGAAGCACTCCAAAGTGATCTCACTGAGTGCTGCCTAAATTGTCTTCTGCATGCTGATGTTGTGAACAAGAACAGAAATACTCTTCTAAGTGTTTGTACAAAAGTTGCAGCACCTAGTGTGTGACACCTACGACATACTGCAGGCTTAACTGAAATTATAGCCTTCTGGATCTGAATCTTTGAGCACCTTAGATAAAACTAGCTTTAGCACAAAGCGTTTTTGAGAAAACCAGGACTCATCTGGGGGGAAGTTTAATCAATTCCAAATGACTGCCGTTGCAAGATTATATCAGTCCAAATACAAGACTATTGTATTCTTAGTTAACCAGCTGTGCAATTCTTTAAAGTAGTCAAGATGAAGGTGGGAGTATATTCAATAGCATGTTTCAATGTACTATAGCATCAAGAATATTTTTAGGTGTCCTGAAATGGCTATTAAGTATTGTGCTTAACACAGCTGTGCTGGATAAACATTATTAATGGGTTTCTATTGAGAGTATCATTCACATTTTAATGTGAGCAGGCCGAATAGCAACGTCAGTTTGTTGTTAGTGGGAGTCTTCTTTCTGGCAAATGCTTTAAGACTGTTTTTAATAGTATGTCTATGTTAAGTGAGACAAGAAGCTGGCTGCATGAAAGTGCTGTTGACTTTGTGATGGCTTAGCAGCATTGAAACATCCACCCATAAGCATACTTTCTAGTAATAGTTATCTCTGCACTTGAAATTCTGGAAGTGCGTACCCTTAACAGCTTTGATAAAAGAGATTTGGGGTGGTTTTCAAGGACAAGGAATTGCATTGTACAGCAGAACAAGTATAGCTGCAGTGCATGCAATAGCCCATCAGTTTTATGGAGGAAAACTCTATACTTTGGATTTTTATGCTGGCTCTAAACTGAAGAATTTTCTGCAACTAAATATTAATAAGTTTACCCAATAAGAATTATCCTAAATTGCATTAAAGTTGTTAGCAGTCTCTGTGGTAGATAAAAACCAGTTTGCAACAAGAGAGACAATTGGAGCAGTCCTGGCTTGCAGGCTAGATATGTTGGGAGTGATGGTGCTTGCAGCTCTCTTTAGTGGTTTACAAAGCAATTTGTCAACTTGTTTGTTTACAGAAAACATATTCTTACATGCTCCACCCAAGTACATGGAGAAAATGATACTGATGACAGAAAGAACAATATGTAGCTTTGAGAAATAGGAAGTTTTTTAAAGGTACTTGACTTCTGTCCGAAGTGCAAAAATGCAAGAACTATTTCTAGCATTTAAAAAATACTTTTTTCCATACTTAATATCTTACAATTAAACAGACAATCTTATCAAACGGTTCCCCAAAAGTCATATTTTCTTTGAGGACAAGAGTGAAAAACTCCAGTCACAATACAAAATACTGCTTTATAAAGTGCCTACCTGGCTCTGAATACAGTATACTGAGCTGTGCAGCAATATCAAGACTGTAGTGAAACATTGAAAGCTATTATTCAAGGAAAGAGGAAGCAATATGTTTAGCCACATCCACAGTTCAACTCAATCAAGAACATTTGTATCTAGGTGAGGAAGCCACAAACCACAGGACTAGCATCAAGTTATAACAGAGTTACATACCGACATGAATCCAAAATAAGGAAATTATAGTTCCTGTGGTACTGAATACAGTCTGCCTTCTGATTAATCGGTGGAATAAGAAAACAGTTCAGATGTTTTAAAGTAGTCTTAGAGGTTTTGTCCTTCCCTGATACAATGATGGGTAGATCAATAATGTGACAATCTTGATTTGTCTGCAAGATCACAGCAGGCCTATACTTAAATAATATGAATGTATGGAAAAATATTTATTGAAGAAATCTGGATTGCATTTTAGGTGAAAAGAGTGGGTTGAACACCACTTAGCTTTCAATCATGTGGGCTTTGGTAGCGATGGGGCTGCAGGGGTAGCATCTGTAAGAAGATGCCAGGAGCTTCCCCCCAGTGCCAGCCAGCTCCAAGACAGACCAAGGCTGATGCCACAGTGGTAGCATGCCTATGATAAAAAATTTAAAAGGGGGAGAAAACTGCTGCACAACAGCAGCTGGGAGAGAGGAGTGAGAATATGTGAGAGGAACAAGTCTACAGACACCAAGATCTGTGAAGAAGGAGGAGGAGGAGAAGCTTCAAGTGCCAGAGCAGAGATTCCCTTGCAGCTTGTGGTGAAGACCATGATGAGGCACGCTGTTCCCCTGCAGCCCATGGAGGTCCACAGTGGAGCAGATATCCACCTGCAGCCTGTGGTGGACCTCAGGCCAGAACAAGTGGATGGAAGCTATGACCCTGTGAAGGGCCCACACTGGAGCAGACTCCTCGCAGGACCTGCAACCTCGTGGGGGAACCACACTGTAGCAGACCATTCCAGAAGGACTGCACTCTGTGGAAAGAACTTGTGCTGGAGCAGTACGTGAAGGACTGCAGCCTTAGGAAGGAATCATATTGGAGAAGTTTTTGGAGGTCTGTCTCTTGAAGATGGGAGCCCACACTGCAGCAGGAGAAGAGTATGAGGAGGGAGGAGCAGCACAGACAAGGTGTAATGAACAAACTGTATTCCCTGCCTCCCTACACTGCTTCTGGGGAAGGAGGTAGAGAAATTGGGAGTGAAGTTGAGCCTGGAAAGAAGGGACCAGTGGGGGTAAGGTGCCTTCAGTTTTGTTCTTATTTCTCATTATCATACTCTGATTTATTTGGCAATATATTAAATTAATTTCCCAAGTCAAGTCAGCTTTGCGTGTGCTGGTAATTGCTGTCCTGTCCTTAACTCACAAGACTTCTGTCATATTTTCTTCCCCCTCTGGTCCAGGAGACAAGGAGTGATAGAGTGGGTTGGTGGGCACCTGGCAGCCAACATCAGCCCAGCACAACCACTTATCTTTTTTAGAGTGTGATCCTGGCATCTCCCCTAAACATATAAGCCATTGTTCCTTTGGTGTGAAGGAAGAAAACTGAATGCTGGATGAGTCATTCATGTTTCCAATCCATCTGACCCCTCTAAGATTCTGCAGGGTTTATGTCACTGCATTATACACTAGCTGAGATGAACCTAACAAACCATTACAAGCACAGCCAATGCTGTGCTTGAGTCACAATTTGGATGGTAAAATTTCTAAATATACTCTCTAAAAGGCTAACAATAGATTGACTAATGAACCTAGATTACTCAATTACATAATTAAGGGGTAAGTGTGTCATCTCTAGCCATACTCAAGGAGTCTTAACTCAAATCTGATAAATTTAATCTATTAAAGTGACAAAAATCTGCACTCAGCCAAAAAAGCATCAGGATTTGTTTGAATTGTTTGTGAATTTCAAAGCTGTCTTATCTGGCAAGGAATTTGATCTCCAATCAAGACAACACCTGCAGGAAGTGACAGGAAATTTGTCTTTTGCTGTCCAATTAATCCTCATTGCTTTTTCTATTACTTAAGATTCTAAGCATGATCGATTATCAAATTAAGTATCTGTGGTTTATAAAATCACAAGAACATTGTAATAATTTTTTTTTTCACCAAAATATTCTGATGTTCATCATTCTGCCCCTCATTCATATGGGTCAGGAAAGCCTATGGATTCTTACTGATTTTCTTTATTTTTCACTGACTTTCTCAAGGATGCCTGGTGCATTTTGAATCACTTGCTAGCATCAGCACAGAAAACAGTGTATCTCCAGTTTGTATCTCCTTGCTATTTCAGCTATACTCTTCTCAATACCCAAGCTGCTTATGTTAAAGCTCGCTTGTATATATTTATGCAGGATTCAGTCACAGCTCTGGCTACAGTGTAGACATACTTTAACCTTTTGAAGAGCAGCATCTTAGAAAATTCATTTTTGCTTGGCACAAAACCAATGGAGTATACTAAGACAGAGGCAGAGTTAGGGCAAAAGCTAAAACACAAGGCAAACACCAGTATTAATGGGCTTTGGAACATAAAAAATATTAGATTTGTATGATGTTTACTAAGTATGGAGTATTTTCCTAGGCATTTTGAAATTATTTCTCCTAATAAAGTGCTAGTCAGCAGGCTAGAGCAGAGTTTAAAGTCTTACCAGCTTTTGAGCAGAAATAACTACTGACTGCAGCGATAGTTCAGCAGATGTGTGATCCAGCATTCTAGGATACAGTGATATTGGAGATAGTTTGAGACAGAGGACATCCTGCTGGGTAAAGAAATGCATGCTAGTGGGAAAGTCTTGCAACGGAATTCTCTAGAGAGCTGTGGGAACACTCCACATGAGGGCACGAACTCAGCTTATGGAGTGAAAGGTCACAGTAATGCTGCTGATGGTACAGGCAAGCCTTCATCCTGAGCATTCGTATCAAAGCATGCCAGGATGAGACCCCTACATCCAGAAAACCTGAGATGTTCTCCTCTGTGCATCTGTAGAAGACTTGACATTTAGTTTCACTTATGAAAGAAGTTCTCATCCTGATTAAACTGTTCTGGAGAAATACTGGATAGCATCAGCTGCTGTCTACAGACATAGCTACACTCAGAGCTGCTGCATACTTGAGTATGATCCAGTTACCTAATACAGAGAAACAGATGGCATCTTCATCTGGTTCCATCTTCAGCTGAATTGCCATGTGATCCCACTGCCAACAGCAAGGAAGGGAAACAGTCTTGGTTAAAAGAAGTTTAAATCTTCTATTGAGTGGCCTCCATGCTTCCTAGTGGATGGATAAAATCCCTCCATAAATACAGATGGTCAGATTTTGAAGAGTAGCAAAGTCCAAGAGCATATAGAGCTATAATTTGTAACTTACATGAGAGTGATGAAGAGGAGATGAGTTTTGTTTCCTTTTGTAATGTCACTGGGTGTTACTGTTTGTCAGGCCTCTAAGTAGGCATTCTGTCGTGAATCACCAAATTCAAGGATGTGAGATGGAAGAAGGTGTAGTTTTAGAAATAATACATGTTTCTGTATCCAAATAATGTTCAGGATTTGTAGAAAGTGGTTATTTCTCTCATTCTTTATTATTGTCACATGTTTGCTGATGAATAGCTGCGCTGAAAGAAAATCAGGTTTGTAAAAAAGAAGAGCAGCTTTTATTTTTAGAAATAAATATTTTCCCTCTCAAGCAGTACCTCAAACTCTTTGCCCAAAAATTCACCTTCTGATTGTAGGCCTTTGAGAATAGAAACAGTGTCCATATCATTACTTCATAAAAACAACTTCATAAAGTTGTTTCTAGGTAGAGATGGAACATAGCCTTTTTAACTGAAATTAGAAGGTGTCAGTTTTTATGCTACTATTCTCTAGCCCATTTAATGGATCTTACTGTTTTCAGTTCTTACATTTATGCTTCAGGCAAACAACTTGTTATATGAGTAACAGAATATTCAAAACCATTTTCTTACATATTTATGTCCTATATCCTCAATTCGATGTCCTAACTCACCCTGCACCACACCAAGGCACCACCCCATCTGGGTAAGAATCAGCATATGGTATGACTCATCTAAAGCTATGTTAATGCAGGTATGTGTGTCTGAGTTGGTCAGTCAGCTGATACAAAGCATAAGCCCTGTATATATGTGTATGTTAATGGCAGAGCTTTTAGAAACTTGTGAAAAATGCATTTACCCATTGACACTTCGCCAGCTGAATCAGATGACCTCTTGAGGTCTCATCCAATCAGAATCATTTTGTGACTCAACATTGTTACAATTGATTTACCTTTGGACACTTCAGCAGTTGGACTCATCCAACCTGAATTATTTTGCAATTCAGTGCAAAAATTGGCCAACATATTCAAATATTATTAGGTGTGGAGTGGCAGGGATGCAGACTGATGCATGGCGGTTGTGTAAGTCTTGTTTTCTCAGATCACACTAGTATAGCTTACTCAGCAGTGGGCTCTGAAACTGGAACTTCAGTGTTGCTAGCTCAAGTTCTGCTCCTCAGATTACGAAAGCTTACTTTCAGCATCTGTTCAACAAATTTGCTACATACCTGACTTTAGTGAAATCAAACCTAATAACACTATAAGGTAGTATCATATATTTTAACAATAACCTATTTGGTTTTAGTGTAACATAGCATACATAAGACAAACCAATTATTATTGTGACTGTGGTCCTGTTTTCTTTTGCAGCAAAGCTGCAAAAAAAAGAGGTGATTCTGCCCCTCTACTCTGCTCTTATGAGACCCCACCTGAAGTACTACATCCAGTTTTGGGGCCCTCAGTATAAGAAGGACATTGAGCTGTTGGAGCAGGTTCAGAGGAGGGCCACAAAGATGATCAGAGGGATGGAGCCCCTCCCCTACAAGGACCAACTGAGAGAGTTGGGGCTGTTCAGCCTGGAGAAGAGAAGACTCCGGAAGGACCTTATTATGACTTTCCAGTTCCTAAAGGGGTCCTACAGGAAAGCTGTGGAGGGACTTTTTACAAGGGCAGGTAGCAATAGGACAAGGGGGAATGGTTTTAAACTGGAAGAGGGTAGATTTAGACTAGGTATTAGGAAGAAATTCTTTACTGTGAGGGTGGTGAAACACTGGAACAGGTTGCCCAGGGAAGTTGTGGATGGCCCCTGCCTGCAAGTGTTCCAAGGCCAGGTTGGATGGGGCTTTGGGCAGCCTGGTCTAGTGGGAGGTGTCCACCTCCAGGGGGATTGTACTGGATGATCTTTAAGGTCCCTCCCAACCCAAACCATTCTGTGATTCTATGAAGCTGGTCATCCATAGGGATAGTTTTTGTTAATGATTTGTCATGCACTTGTTGTTAATTACCAGCTGACAACTTTTCCAGCTCTTTATTCCTAGAATTGCATCATATGACAAACACATCTTAACATCTTTTGCTGTTGATGCAAGATCTAAAGAATTCTGAATTGTTATTCAAGTTCCTGTTGGTAATTTCTTGTCATCATACTGTGGAAAGTCCTTTCTGTTTAATAGTATCAAAACTACATTCTGTATGTTTACTCCTTTTGGAGATATTCAGGTTGTCATAACCATATTTATTAAAAATATAAGACCAACAGTGTTAAAAATAAGGGAGAGATGTCTTGTTGGGGAAAAATGTGCTTTTCTTTAAATATTGTTAATTGATACTATCAGTAGCTGTTAAATTCTGTTCTTTTTCCTTTACTCTGTTTATAGAATCCTTTTTGGTAGTATAAGGGTTGTTTTCTTAATGATTATGTCATTTTTTTATTTGTTGATGACTGAATGATGGCCCCATTTCTTTTGCTCGGTAATTCCTTGTTTGTTTACCAACACAGAAAACTCATTTATCATTAATCACTCTATTTCTGCTTATCTAGAATATCACTGCTGGTTCTGTAATTAACAGCTACATTCTGTTTAGTAGCTTCCTGTTTTCTCTAAAACTTGGAGGGCTTTAACCTATTCTGTCTTTTGATAATTTTCAGCCAAAGTTTTCAATGTGTCTGTTGACAGAAACTGATCTACTGAAGATTGTCACCTGTTACAACTAATTCAAGTCAGCTGCAATGTGTTCTGATTTTATTGGATATGTCAGAGGAATTCAACATTTTGAATCAAAAATTTCTATTGCCTTATCCCTTGTTTAACTTTTCTCCAGTGAGATACTGACTGTTTCCTTCTAGGAATGTTTTTTTTTCCTGGTGACCTTGTTAATAACAGGAGACTCTTCATCTGGTGCTATTGTTTAGCATCCCTTCATTTTAATTTCACAAATTGCATTTGGAATTTTCCTGAGGATTCTGAGTGGTACCACATGTATTTTGTATGACAGTGAAAATTATTTTCTACTGCAAGACCCTATTTTTAATTCATAAAAGCTTCAATGCTATTTTAGTCATCAAAAGTGTAACTTCAATGTAGTTGATCTGTAATTCCTTATCACAGCTATCTGAATGTGAGTTTCCGCAGTCCCCGAACTTTGCATTGTTATTACACTAATACTTTACAGAGATGTATGTGCTTAACTTTACTACCCTGAATTGTCTCACTGACTTGAAAGGAACATCATCCGTTACAAATAGTATGGCAAGTATTTCACATAAGCTGTTTCTCTTGTCAGAGCAGGCACTAGGAAGCAGGGGAAGAGATCTGAGAAAAGGCTGGTATAAAAAGGGCAACCTGCAATGGGGCCATAGGTAGTAGCAACATACTTCTTTTGTTAAACAATTACCAAGAGCCTGGCTTCAGTGTAACTTGACCACAGCTTTTAAGTGGCTGCTTGAACAGAACTCAGGGTAGGCTTACCTGGCTTAGGTGGAGTCAGATACTGCTACTTTTATTACAGAATCAGGAACTATGTCTGGGAAGGACCTCAACAGATCGGGTAGAACATCCATTCTCCCAGAACATAATCCGCTGCAGATAACTCATTCCTGCCAGATGTCCCTGCTGTCTCTTTTCTGATGTGTCCAACAACAGAGATTCCTCAGTCTTGTTAGGCAAACTATTATACTGCCATGTTTTCTCTGTGACAGGAAGATGCTTCCTTATGTCCAACTTATTTACCTTTCACAGTTTTACTACCGGGTAAAGTCTTTTGGCTCTATATTGGCTGGAATCTGTGATGTTAGCAGAGACTAATAAATTAGAAGAGAATGGGTGCCTAGGACCTTGACCTGCAGGGAGACTCTTTCCAAGGAAAGTGGCTACGCAGAAGACAGTGCATAATGATACTATAGGAAGAAATGGAGATGCTGCAGTGGTTGCCAAGGCCAGAAGGGAAGTGTAAGCTACAATGGGGTAACAAATTTTTCTGCAGTTGTAGACCAGAATCTTTAAAGCAAGAATATGAATGATCTGAAGTATAAAAAGACGTTCAGGCCGCATCTCGTCATCATGGGAGGAACTGTGTTTTCTCAGGTTTATGTAACCAGAAGTACAGACTCTGAGTTTTAGCATGAAGGACTGCCTTTCACTTCAGTAAAGGACATCAGAGTAAGAGCAGCTCTTTCCTGAGGAGAGAAGAGATGGTTTGGGTTCCTAAGTCAGTAAGGATGGGGAGATAACCCAAAGAATGGCAGGGCAGCTAAGCAGGGAAAGGAAGAGCACTGGGAAGAAGAAAATAATGAAGAAACAATGGCACTGTTTCTAGAGTCATCTGTGGGAGACGGAGAGACAATAGTGCTATCCTATATTAATTTGAAGCTTAAAGCCTGTTTTACTGGAGTAAGTTATTCAGGAGGGTGAAAGGTATTTGTATGACCCCCTGTACAGTCCTGAATAGTTAAAGCCTGGCCATTCGGAGACACCCAAATGTCTTTCAAAAAACACCCAAATCTCAAAAAAAACCAAACAAAACCCAAACCCCAGAACTTTAAACCTTTATTAGCCACAAAGAAAAGAAAAAAGCAGGGAAAGCGGTTGAGATTTTAACCACATCACAGAATCACAGAATCACAGAA
>NW_010174512.1:22792-30435 GCF_000695765.1 Mesitornis unicolor | reverse complement strand
CTGAACAACTGTATACACATATCCCTCCATGATCTATTCTTCTCACTTTGTAGAGGTCAAAGTGATCTTTTAGCTCTAGTGTTAAGACAAAGGCCTACTTTAGCCAGCTAAAATTTCTTATGCCTATAACAATAGGGAAATACATATTGTGGTCATGCTGAAAAATGAAAACCAGGGAAGACAGCCGTAAAGGTAGATCCTTCATTCTTTGAGTCATGAAAGAGACGTAATTTATGACCATAACCCTGGAAATTACACCAAAAAAAACTGGATATAGCTTAACTATGCAATGAGAAAGGGAATGTTTCCACTGTGACTAGCTCAAAGAAAGAAATAAAGCTCACTAAACAGTTACTTATTAAAGGAAAGGAGGAGAGGAAAATATTTATAAGTATACATACCTACTGGTATAACGTATATACCTACTGTTACCTGGAACTTAAAAAATAAATACATATATATGCATGTCCATACATATAGAATCATATTATACCAGGTTGGAAGGGACCACAAGGATCATCTAGTCCAACTGTTGTAAAATGTAAAAGTACAGTTTAAATGAGATGAGTTAGCACCCTGTCAAACTGACTCTTAAAACTGACCAGTGTAGGGGAATTTACCACTTCCCGTGGGAGATTATTCCAATGTCTGATTGATCTCATAGTAAAAAAAATTCTCCTAGATTTCAATTGGAATCTCTCCAGAAGCAACTTCTGTCCATTAACCCTCATCTTTTCAGTGTGATTCCTTGTGAAAAAGGAGTCTCCATCTTCTTGGTAGCCACCCTTTATGTACTGGTACATGACGATAAGCATATGTATATTCTTTTATTTTTTTATCTATAAGGACTCAGTCCTCTATTTTCCGTAGTACTATAGTTTTGTTTGGTTGAATGGTTTGGTGGTTTGGGTTTTTTTTTATTTTATTTTGTTCTTGTTAGTTTGAATTCCAATTTCATTTACAGCTATAGTGTAACTTTGTGTTTTGTTCCATGACATGATAGATCTGTGATCTATCTTTAATTTCAGTTAACACATTTGTTCCATTTGTTTCTCTGATACAAGCTGCTTGGAAGACCTGCCTTCCTTCTGCGAGTAAAATGGAATACTAAATTAAGAGAATATATGCAATATATTCTACTGTTGCAGAGCCTCAGGTTCTGGTGTGATGTATTTTTGCTTTTTTTTTCCAGCTTTTCCAATACCTACTTTCGTATTTGGAGTTTAACCCATACGTTTTGCCTTCTTATATTTCCACACAGATATCTATATGTTTAGTTTGCACATAAGCTTGTTCCTGCTTTCTCCCAGACTATTTTTTGAAGAAAATGGAACTTACTGTTAAGATGACACAGTTTTCTTCTTCTCAGATTTTCAGTAACAGACCTGAGGGCAAATAAAACCACCTGTCATAGTCATGGAAAGATTAGTGCCTGTATATGATTACATATATCTGTATGTATAAGCCATGTGCTATTTCTTGTATTAAATTTATTTGGTTTTCATGTATTGATGGGTTTTGTTTGCTTGTTTGTTTTTTACATAGTAAAGTATACAGATTTTTCTTCAAACTTAAGTGCTTAGCTGCTAGATTAACTTCTATCCACTCAGTACACCTAGATTCTAGTTCAATTTTAGATTTAGATTAAACTCTAACATTTCTTATATGGCAAGTAATAAGGTATTTCATCCTTTAAATCCAATTCAATGACTATTTTTCTATTTAATAATCAGGTACCTACTGGTAACTAGTTCCTAAATTTGGGCCTGGTGGATAATCTTCCCTGCATACAGAAGTCTGATAATGAAGTTGCAAGATGTAAAATGGGTATTTCTAATACTGTTTTTCCACAGCAACTTTTCCAGAGACTAAAGAGCATAAACTGCTTTTTCCCAAGCATGGGAGTAAATACTGTACTTTCTATAGAAGGAATGGGTGATCAAAAGTTTTTCCCCTTTGAGAAACACCTCCTCCTGTGTATACTGCCTGGCAGTACTCTGAATGTACTACCCATAGGTTAAGCAATAACAGGGAAAAAAAAAAACTAAAAACAAAAAAAACCCCACCAAACAAAAAAACCACAAAAAAACCAAAACCAAAATCAAACCCAAAAAAAAAACCCAGTAAGAAAGAAAAGGGCGTCTTCCCACATATATGATCTCTCTGCAACCTTTAATCAAAACAGAGATTTTGTGGATTTGAATGTTTTATTGGTGTCCCTTTTACTGTAATTGAAACACCGTTTCATTTCTAAAACCTTTCTCAACTTAACATAGGCCACATCTGTCTGAAGCTGGAAAAGAAGTTGCTTTAGTCACAGACATTAATAACAATGTATTTCCACAAGCCAACTGCTACGTCAGTAACACTTACCAGTACTGCCAGAAGATACACACATTTTCTCTGTGAGTTTTAAGATCAATATTACAAAAAATATTACCAATTAAATGAAGCTAAGCAAACCAGCAGGTTGCACATTGTCAGACATCTTGTTAACTGTTAAGGGATGTTTAACTTGTGATAAACTCAAAAGAGAAACATTAGAAAGCCACTTCTTATGCCTCCATCAAGAACTTACCTTAAAAGACTACAAGGTAAATTTTCTCATGTCTATTAAGCTGCTTGAAGGGATCATTAAGAAAATTAAGACTTCAGCCACATTTTTCAATGTCAAAAATGCTACCTATGTCCAATTGTGAAAGATCAAGTTTCTGCTTTAAGTCCCTCTAGTATTCGACAGTTTCCCTTTCCCCTTTCCTTACCTGCTGTCCCCTTGGCCTTAAAAGAAAACAAAAAAAGGCATTAGAATATTTTAGAATATTTTTACCTTTGACAAGACTATCAAAATTTATCAAAATTTATCTACCTTTGTACTAGAACCAGCTAGTTTTTCTGGTTTATTTTCCCAAATATCTCAGCATGAAGCAGACAGGAAGCAGAGAAATTTTCACTTCAAGTGATTAAAGCTTAGAAAAATTGGAAATAGTTAGAAACAGGATTTATCGTGGAACACATTAGGCAATTTTACAATACGTATTAGTGACAGATGTTTTGTGTTAAATTGTTTATTTTTTCTCAGGTTACATATTTTTAAACTTTTTCTGAATAATTTTATCAAAACTTTTGTGTCAGAGCACAATTCTTTTTCAAAAATTTATTGTTCTATATTCAGAGAAAAAGAGTATGTTCCTTTCTACAATCCAATGTTAATTCTAAAACAAGGACTATGCCATTGGGCTATATAAACTGAATTTCTTATAGATTTACTATCAATGAAACTTCAAAGACTCTGTTTACATACAGGTCATTGGATGACACTAAGAATCTTTAAAATGGTGGCTAAGAAACATTTTTCCTGATAAATTACTGCTGGCTACTGGCTACTGGCTACAAAAACACATTCATATTCCTGCCTGCTTATACAGGTGCAAAAAGACCATGGGCAAAGACAAGTTGGAGCTGCAGAAGGTTTGGGACAGATTCTTTGAGAGATTATTGGTTTGAATTGGGAATTTTCAACCAGACTGTCACAGATACGAGTGGTATTCTGGAATGCACAATAATGTTCACAGTTGCTCTGCTTCAATGCACATTAGCACTGTTGTTTTTTGTCATGTATCATGGACTTAAGTAGGGAAACGTATTTTCTGCTACCTTGCTCCTCTTTTGAAAATGCCCATCACTGTAATTTGCACACAAAGTTTTCTTGGATTAAAAAATAACATCAGTGAATACTTACTGATTGACCAACATTTTAGCTTTCTATCATCCTGACCATGATGAAAACACTTTTCAGTTTATCCAAAGTTTCCTGTCTAGATTTTCAGAATAAAGCTTGTGAGGTCAGAGTATCCTGTGAAACTTTGATTTAATTTAGTTCTGGGCACACCCAAGGTGCATGACCAAGATAAAAGGCTTTTCTTTCAATGTTTTCAGTAGACTGTCTTTCATTCTTTACAAAGGGAACAAAATTAAATATTCACTTTTATGAAGTTGCTAGTTTTTCATTAAATAAAAAAATCCTTAATTTTATTTGTGACAGTTCAGATTGATTTTGCCCCATGTTAAGAGCAATCTTCTACATAAGTGAAAGAAACGTAAAATGCAAGAAACCATGTAAGAACTCATTGTAGGCATGAATGTTAGATCTCAGCTGTTAAGGAGAGAAAGAATAGTTTAAAAGGATGAAACAATCTGTGGGCAAATAATTCTAGATACTGCTTTAAAATGTAATGTCTACCACTATCTTTATGTGGTTGTATTGTTTTTAATGGCAAGACATAATCAGTGAACAACAAAATTCTCCAGTAATAGCAACATGTTAAAGCATTACCCTTTTTATTTAACTTGTTCCTATCTTCTTACTTCAGAACAGGTATCTTCCAAATTAAGTTGAAAGTTTTACTGTTTGCAAAACAAGCAGAAAAACTCCACCAAATATGTTGATTGAATATACTCTTTTTTCAGTTCTGACAATATGAAAGTTTTTCTGGATTTTTTGGAAACAGTGAAGATATTTTTATAAAAGAGTTCAGAAGTACCTGGGAACCTCCATGCTTTTTGATTTAAATTTCTAGGTTATGTAAAGCCTTGAGCAAGGATTTACTTATAAAATGCATCAGTATAGGAGCTTTCCCAGGAGAAACGGTAACTCAAACACATCTTTTAGTCACCTTTATTTCTTGCTTTCCTCTTCAGTCTTAGGGAGTAGAAATGGATTGCTGCATGAGATGTGGTCCATGTCACCAATAAATGGCTGTCCTTCCACAGAGTATTAACGCAAATGTTATAAAGCAACTCAGAAAGTGGATAGCAGCAGCCAAAGCTCTGCTTATTCCTTACCTATTATCCCCACACAAAGCATGACAGAGATAGGGTTTGTTTTGGACTCAAAGTCTCATTCTAAACATTTTTCCCCATACTTCATCTGTTGTATTAAAATGGATTGTTGTATTTTTTTTAAGTTCAATGTCCTTGTGACTCATTTCATTTGATCAAAAAGTATTATGGTAAATGCTGTGTATTTCTAATGACTTACAAGGTACAGTGAAAGAAGGAAAAAAAGGTGGTGGTGTTTAATGTGTAAATAGTATGTATTTCCTGTGAATTGTGTCTTTATGGGGAGAGGTAAAATATTGAACAGGAGATGGGAAAATTATTAGATAATTTCTATTAAATTAAAATCAATTAAACAAGACCAGGTTCTACATTAAAAATGCAGCAGAGCTGATACAGTTTGTTTCAGTTAATAAGTTTAGCTTTCATAGAGACTATGAGGAAACCAGACCTGACTTTTCATCTGCTGAGCCATGCTTGAAATTATTTAAATTTGCAACGTGGAAAGTTCCAAAACAGAAATAAATTGTGTATACAATTGTCAAAGAACATATGTACAACACCCATTATTAACATAATAACAGGAATAGTTGTAGAACAAATTGTGGGCACATCCTGCAAAAAAGGCACAGCTGGAATTTTTTTCTTCCCTGTATAAAATGTGATGAAACAAAGTATATGAGCCGTGTGAAACCATCCACTCTTATACATCAAGACAAGTGATCTGAGAGCTAGGTGTTCAGGCACTTCTGAATTGGAAAAAATATATGATCTGCAGCATGCCATTTATGTCACCAGCTAGCTTCAGTTAACAAGTCTTTCTAGACTTCTATGTTGCAGATCAGAAGGTGTCATTTACTAGCAGACTTTTTCTCTTCAAATTGAAAAGGAGAAGGAAAAAGACAGGCAACACCAGTGAGGAAAACAAAGGTAAAAGATATGGTGTGCACTTCATTGTTCTTCTTACACCAGTTTAGCACTCAAAGGCACTACTAAGAAGAGGTTCTGCCTGCTTTATGAAAACACACAGTTTAGGAAGCTGAAAAACCTGCTTCTTTATGTAAACATTTATAATATAAGTTTCTTTGTGAGTTTTTGTGCCTTCTCTCATTCTTTGATGATCTTTATTTCTCTATGATTCTTCCTTGTTAAACATCGTTACTTAAAACATCTAATAAACAGCTTTCATTTCATATCTTCTTTACCAGAAGAGCTTTTATCGTAAGAGAACAATAACACACCTGAAGTTCTGCTAACCAAACCACCTTGAAGAATACTGCATGGCTTGAATGACCTATTTGCTAAGGCAACAATTAAATAAAACGTGTAATTTCATGCTTCAAGAAACCAAAAGAAGGAAATCAGAACAAAGTTTTCATTTTGCACTGACTTGCATAACTTACTAGGTGTATTCCAGGGATTAATATTAGGGCTTTTTTGGAGATATTTTTAAACTCCAGTGTACTGGAATGAGTACAGACTGAGTGTCATTTGCAATTCCTTGTTATCACTAACTTAAACTTGTAATTTTTGAAGAAAACAATCATCTAATTTATCTTTATAATCAACAGAGAGAAATGGGCTTTTCATGTGCTCTGTTTTATACTGAGGTTTCTAGTTAGTGTTCTAGAGTCCATTTATTACCAATGAAGAGAAACAGGCACTTCAGGACTGCAATTCGTTTAATCCTGATGTAGATGTCTGACAAAGATAAATTACTTCCTCAAAGTGTGTTACTCTATGCTTAGATTTGCATTACTCTATACTGACTCGAAAGAGGTAGTGCTTTCAGATGTGGATATCAGTTTTGTAGATTTTCAATCCTAGAAGAGATTAACTCTTTTTATCTTTGTAAATCACAGTAAAAAGTTATCAGGCTAACATACAAATTACAGTTTCTTTTGTTTAATTGAAAGAACTTTCTTCTGAGATACTGTGTTTGCTAGAGAGAAAAATGAAAATGCTCATCAATGTTCTTCAATATAAAAAGGTTTTGTAGGGCATTAAAATCCTAGATGTATCTATTGCCAAATCTCATATGTCAAGAACAGTTCTCCACTGAAGAGCCCTTCCCTTAAGCATTATTCTCTGTGAAAATTTATTTGGTTTTTTTTGTACTTAATTGGTTTCTACTATAGATAGAAGAAACAAACCATAAACGCTGATTGCATCAGGATGGTTTAATTTCCTTGGCAGAGACATCTCAAGTATTGAAATAAAACTATATCCTATAATAGTTTTCTTACATGATCATACTCTGGTTTAACTAGCTCTGTTGTTTCATCTCTAGTATCAATTTACTTGTCACAGTCAAGTCTTCATAGTTGCCATTAAGGTACAACACCTGATCAGTATTTCACAAAGGTAGTGAAGCTAACCTGCTGTTTTGACTTAAAAGTTGTCAGCAAAGCTTTTATGCAGTCATTTTAAACTACTCTAAAAGTTTCTCTGTAAAAAATTCAATTTCTATAAAAATTTCTTATTAACTCCATATAAGTATTCCCTGGGGTGTGGATATTTTCCACATCCTTTTACAGTATGAAAAAACAGATGTTGAGGCAAAAGAATGACAAAGAAGAAAATGAGACAGATTCATTTTAGAACAACATAGAACATTTTAGAATTCATCAACATATTAAATTTATTAAATTAATCCTATTTCAATGATTAATCTTCAAATTTAAATTATTCCTTTTGCCATATTTTCCTATTACATTTCAGAATAAAATGTTAGCTTGTATAGTCTGCATTCCAGGTTCTTCAAGACAGGATAACACTTTTGAAAGGGTAATTTCTCTGTCTAACAA
>NW_010174512.1:0-22774 GCF_000695765.1 Mesitornis unicolor | reverse complement strand
CCCTATGTCACAGAGTTTTCAATATCACTATTTTATTTCAACATTTTCTTCTTACTAGTATGCAAACCACTCATTTCTTGAGAAGAGTGTCCAGAAATAGCCTGCAGGCTATGTATAGTGTGTCTGAAGTTTTCTGGTTTTACCTTCAGCCTTTTTTAGGGAGTATTTTCTCTTAGATTTAAAAACTACCCTTTTAAATTTCAGCATATTTTTCCTGTACCTGTAAGCAGTCACAATCCATTGAGGTTTTTTTTTATTTTCAGATGAAGATGATTACAGCACCATAAAACAATGGCACCTGTTTAATGTTGTTCCTGAATACACCCAAAATGTTTGCGACTCATAATTTGCAGCATACACACTTCTCTGTTTCATCATCTTCTGTATTTCTTTTCACTTCCTATACTTTGTTTCTCCACTGGATCTCTCTATTAAATTTGCATTGGCTACCTGGGTAAAATGCTCGCTCTGTAAAAGCCATTTCAGTTTAGGGCACAAACACTTTAAGAGCCTCTGATGAGCCAGTTCAGCTGTTCATATGAGTGCTCTTTCTGCTGTTTCTATCAAAATAGGCTTCATTAGAGAAGATCTACTATTTCAATTTTTTATGTTAAGCCAGTTTGCATTGAGTTATTAAGTGATATATAAGCAGCACAGACGGTAGATTGGAAGACAAGATAATTTCTTCAGCAGTACAGTGGCCACACCCTGAAGGAGAACTGGAGCAGTAATTGTTTCAAATGTGGATGTTTAGTTGTGGTCTCACGTTTAGAAAAAGTCATCATTCAGAGCCAGAGAGAAATAACCTTTTATTTTCATCGCCATTTGTTTGTGACAACTCTCTCTATATCTTTCACATGGTTTCCGCTATATACTCATTAGAAATTCTTCCTTCTGAGCATTTTTTTTCTAAGTTTTCTTCAGCCAGTCTAAGGTTCTTCAACCACAACTGCATTTTTCAACAAGACATTGTAAATGGGAACACTCAGTCTACTTGCCTCAGTGTACAGAGGCACGAGGACAGGCCTGCTAAGGGCTTCCCTATCACACAGCAAGCAGGGCCGGGCCAGCCTGCAGCCACCAGGCAGGTCCAGTGTCTGGCCAGGGTGCTGGCTGCATGGCTGGGCAAGGGCTTGCTATGAGCTGCAGCAGAGCTTGGGCCAGGGCACTAGGAAAGGGTCTGAGCCAAAGAGCAGCTCTCAAGAGCCAGGGAAGGCTTCTCACACAGGTCTGTCTTACAACTTCCCTGCTTTGACAGAAGTGTCGTACAAAATTAACTGAATTTTGCTTTGAAAGAGCTGACCTTAAGTTAGATAGTTACACCTGTAGGGTGTGGGGGGCATTGGTGTAAACTAGGCTGTGGCACAGATAATTTCAAAATGCTCTCTGGAGTATTTATACTACTTATATTCATACCCTATGGCATAAGACTAACTTTCCTATTTCTCCACCTTATAGACATATTTGAAGACATAGAAGAGTAATAAGTAATAAAAATGAAAAATTGTGACTTTGATATATGCAAATGGTACGTTATTAGGCCAAGCTGTAGCTGCAGGAAATTTTAAAGTAATAAATATAATATCTTAATGCCTTGGTCTATTTTCCTCTTATTTTACTAAAAGTTAGTCCATTTTTCCAGAAGATTCACTTTTCTTACCTAAAAAATATATTGCAGTGATGCACATGTATCATTTCTTGACAGTCATGATGGCATTTTCTACATCAAAAGCCAAAATGTCTGGCATAGGAATGAAAGTAAGTTAGAGAAGGTATAACTTCGGGTCACTTTGGTAAGGAACCTGAAGATGCAATTTATGGATGAGAAATTACAACATACAGTGAACACTGCAGTTAGATGCAACAAAGCCCTTTACATAAATGCTTGTCACACAGAGTATATTAGGTCTAGAAAAATTTAGCAGACTGAAACATCTTAATCAAAGTTAAAAAAAAGTTTAAATGTCCATGCACTCAGGGAGTGTCAGTTGAAAATACATTTACACACAAGCGATACACATGAGAGAAGGCACACATAGTACACAAGTATTAAACTCCTCAAGTGATTTCTACAGTCACAGTAAAGTGGAATCAATGGATACTGCCTTGTGTTTTTCTGAAGGCATGAAAGCTTCAGTTATAATGCAAAAAAACTTCAACCAAGAGTGCATCTCAATGGATGGCTTTTATCTGATGAGAGGGAGGCCAACTGCAAACCCTCACTCCCATCCCCCTGTACCTCAAGACAAAAAGGGAGGGGGAAGGTGAAGAAACCGGGAACAAAAATTGAGCCCGGGAAGAAGGGAGGAGTGGGGGGAAGGTGTTTTGATTTTAAGATCTGGCTGTAACTCCCATTGTTCTACTCTGATGTTGGTAACAAATTAAAGTTGTTTTGTTTTTTGTTCCTTATGATGAGTCTGTCTTTCACCTGTGACCTTTTTAAGTCGTGAGAAGGTCCCAGTCCTTATTTTGACTAGCCCTTTTTTGGGGCATCGTGGTGCTCAGTTATCCCCTTTGCCTAAACCACGACAATAAAATTTCAATACAGATTCTTAACTATACCTGAACAGCATTCACAGCTTTTACCGAAATTCACACCAGTTTTTCATAGCATTTTATGCATTGACATAAATGTTGAGAGCTTTGCTGCTATAAAACAACGCACCTTCAAAATTCTAGTGCAAATATATTATTTACTTTTCAGGCTTTTCCTCCATGTCAGGAATCAAGACTAGGTTTATACCAGCAACAATCACTTTTAGCCACAAAAGGAACTTCTGTGTTTATATGCATGTAAAGCTACATGCAAATATGATAAATATATTTCCTCAGAAACATATGACTGTAATACTTAATAATAGTTTAATTAGTAAGAATGAATACACTGTCTCCTTTGCACACTATGCTGAAGAAAACAAGACATGATTAGACTGAAAACACAGTTAATATAATCAGCTAAAGTGCTTGTATGCAAGAGTCATGTTTGTGTTAAATCTATCATTTTTTCCAGCATTTAAACACAATGGGCTACAGGAGAACCAGCTGAAGGTGTAGATATTTGTTTTTTATTGTTTATATCAAATCTGTCATCTTTCCATGATAAATGTTTTAACTTCCACCTCAACAGTGCATGCACCATAAACTTCTAAATTACTGTAGATAAAAAAAATGTAATAATACTCTTAAAATAATATATTATGGTTTCTGTCCATTTTATGCTTAGCTTAGTCCAGACTCTGCTTACAAGGATTAATTTTAAAGTAATCTTTGCAAGTCTGTATTCTTCATCATGCAATTATAAAGGAAGAAATTATACATATTACAGTAAACTATTTACTGTGAAGTATAATTAAATTTCCAGAAGTTAAATGCTTAGAGATATTTCTGTAAGTAAGCTATCTTCCTCTAGGTCTGCCTGGGATGTGCCAAAGCTAGACAATGAGCTGACCTATTGTGAAGTTAGCTGAGCAAGAATATGTCCTTCAAACTAGTCCCTATTTGGCTCATGTAGCTGTACAAAGACTGTACATCTGTTGCCTCAGAATGTTTAACAAGGTTATGTCAATTGCACTTTAAATTCCAACAAGCATAAGCCACGACTAAGTGTTGACCTCTTTTGAGACAAAAATTGTTTATGTCCATAGGGTTTGATTCTGTTTACGTCAATCACAGAAGCACAGCAATACACACAAGGCTAAAGCAAGTTTCCCAACAACTGAATTTTGATGTCTCACCCAAACCTCCACAGCATTGTGAGGCTGCTCCTTCAGTAAGTGTTGAGGTAAAGTGAGAAGACCATGGGGAATGTACACGTGCACATGTTAAGAGGAGGGGAAGTAACCATAACACATGCATTAGAATAAAAAAGCTTGGAAGAAATACATGACAGACTACTCTCCTGCCAGTATCGGGCTAGGAGCTGTCACTCAGGAGAGCCAGGAGAAACTTTGAATTGCTGGCAAGGTGGAATAACTCACATCAATAGCTCAGATCTGGGCATCTTCGAGGATCTGATGTGGGCTTCTGACCTTTGCAGAGATGTCAATAAATCTCAACCACCCACCAAGGAGTAAAGCTTATTTAAATTTCATTTTGATATAATCTGTTGTTAATACAGAAGAATATTGTAAGAAAAGAGAAGATTTAAAGCAGCAAGCCATAGTTCTAAAGCAGAAACTTAACTGAGCCATGGTGGTTAATCTCAGATTAGGTCTTTTAGCATGTTGACTCAATGGACCTTAAGCTATAAGCTGCTTTTCAATGTTATTTGAACATATTCTACTTGCAGTAGATTTTTGAAAGGTTAAGAGTCAGAAGTCAGGTCATTACACTCATGGACAGCCAAATTCAAGCTAGGTTTAATTTGGGTGCAGAATATGTATTCATAATTTCAAAACATCTCTACACTATAGGTAACAAGCATGCTCTGATATTCCAAATGAAGTTATATGCAATCCACACTTACAGAAAATCTCCCAATATACTACCTTCAAATGTCATTTTGAGCTGGGAATGACAAACCACTTTGCATTTAAATTAAGTATTATTGCACAGGGACACAACATATATTGAATATTTCTGTCTTATCATGGTAAAACTGTTAGGTTACATGATAAAACAGCTTATTTCTACATTAATGGGAGGTGCGTAGAGGAAAAAAGACAGGTCAGGGAACCCTGATAACACCATCACCCCAAAGAGTAACCCCAGATCCATCATGGAGGGAAGTCTTAATATCTCAGATAGAAGCCCCAGCCCCTCTCTGACCCTTCTCCATGCCGTCCCAGGTAGTTTGTGCCCTAGGCACTTGAGACACCCAGCAGCATAAGTCCATGTGGACTCTCCGGTTCTCATCACAAACTTAGGGGCCACTGTCTGGGTGTATGGGACACTTCATGGAATGCAGGGAGTGCCACAAGGCTTATTGTAGGATGCATAGGTCTTGAATCAGAGGCAGGAGAGATGGAGATCAGGGTGGTTTCAGGAAAAGAATGGGGATACAAGGGGCCAGAGAGGTGTGAACAGGGACTGGCCAGTGTGCCTGTGAGGTCACGCTCTGCTCCTGATTGGCATGGGTTGCTTTGTCTTCTCTCTGATCTCCATTTCTGTTTCACAGGCAAGAGGCCCTGTCCCATGTGTGTGTCGAGAGGTTGGTGGTGGCTGTGTGATAGGAACATAGGTCAGGGTCTCTGTGTCCATTGTTGCAACCCCTAGAGCCAGCATGGGTGCATATGCTGGTGTGTGATCACCAGAAAATGTGCAGCTTGACCAGACAAGGAGTGGTATGAGCGGCCCAGAACCAGGCTGTGGATTCCTCTGAGGGTGAGGCACCCAGAGGTGTTGGCTCCTGAAGGATCCAGAGGTCCAAGTCTAGCACTGGAGGGACTATGGCTATGGCTATCAACTGAGACACTTGGTAGGTGTGTGTGGGTGGATGTGAATGAGACATCTGAGGTCAGGAGGATCCAGGGGAAGTTAATGGACTGTAACTTGTGTGTATAAGCCCAGCTGCCAGGGGATTCACACTTGTGGGTTTGTGGGCATGCGTCTGTTCAAAGGGCTTTGTATCAGTGATAAGGGTGCATCTGTGTCCTCAGTGTCTGTCTGTTCAGGAACCAGCAGATGGGGAGTCTGAGATCCAGGGACCATTACAAACAGACTGTGTCTCTGAACTCTGCTGCTAGAGCAGCAATAATGCACCTTGTGCATTATATCTAAATGTATATATTCCCACTAGCTGAGTCTCATCCTGACCAGCCAGAGAGGGAAATACGATGAGGCCATAATTGCCATTCGTGTGCATCTGCAAGAGTGCTGTGCTTTCTGGTTGTCCTAATCAGTCCATGTGCATACATGTGTATTGTGTGGGGGTTTTTTGTGTATGTTTTCTGGGAGTACATGCTCAAACTCACTTCCAGCCGTGTGCCAGATCTGGCAAGTCCTAACAAAAACCACAGGCATGCAGAGTCTATTGATAGAATATTACCTTTCGGATATACATAAAAATGGTATGACTGATCAATGTTTTGAATTTACATTTTTTTACAGCAGATGAATAAATTTCTGATGGATTTATTTTCAAGAGTTACATCAGATCTTAGACTGCCAAATTCCTTGACTAGCACAATCCTCAGAGTACCTCGAGTTCTACAAGTGCCATGGGGGCTGTATGCGAACCAGCAAGTGCAGTTGAATTTAGGAACTTCAGATGCAAATGCAATGGAGATTGTCATATCCCAGTGTCATGTTAGGACAAAGTCATGGTATGCACTGACCTGTTTCAAAGTCTATGATTTCCAGAGAAAGGGGATTTGATTGCATGTTGCAGATGGAAGGAATCATGCACTCCAGACACTCAGAGAGTCACTATCTGCACCTCACTGTGACACACGCCTACAAGAGTGCTACTTTCAAATTACAGTAGCTTTCTTTCAGGAGTGTCACAGGCTACATGAACATACAATATGGGAGGAAAATTCCATATTTTCCTGGAAAAGAACACCAATGGACCTCTAATTTTAATTTTTAAAACACTGAAAATGAAAAAAAACCTCTTTTGTTGATGAATAAACAGAATTATGAAAAGAAATAAAAGAACATACTTTTAAATGCTCAAGTGTCCTTTGAGAAGGCATTTACTAGAACAGGAGCAGAAGCTCCTTTTTCTCACTTCAACTGTCTTAATATCTATGTTAATAGGAAGTGGATGAATAAAAAGTAACATAGATGCTCAAACCCTTTATGCGGAACAGCATATGTAGTACCATTAAGTATCAAGTTATATCATCATCTAAATGATTTTTTAGATGGAAAATTGCCCACAAAGTTAAATTTTCTAACAATCATCTATGAGAAAGATGAAGCCAAAAAGTAGAGAAACAATGGTAAATCCGCTAGGAAGCAAATGCAGTACCAGTGATAATATTGAGGATGACAGTCACAATATATTTTGTAGAAAAAATTTAGACTAGGAATGGTAAATCAGCATAGGATGTGTCTATTTTTATCACGTCACTCCCCAACAAATTGTTACTCAAGGCAAGAAGCATGCAGTTAGTAATTGTAGCCTGTTTCCTTGTGTCTCAACGCAACTTGTAGTCAGGGATCACTTAAGTGTTGTAGCTTCTATATGTAATATATATTTATGTATAATTACAGATTTGCATGTATACTTACATGTGCATGCATATGTGTAAATATGTATACATAGCGCATATACTCAGTGGACATATTACAGAGATACTATGTTCTTTATATATTCAAATATGTATGCATGTCAATAAGGTTTTTTTGTGTACATCAGTGGTTACAATTATGTGATAGAAAGGCTGAGACAGAAGATTCTTTTAAGAGAAATCCCACAGAACTATGAGAAGCTCCATACGTTTTACTCTATACCACTTTATTCAATTCTTACATGACAATGAAAAAAAAATGCTTTTGTACACACATTGTCAAAACCTAGCTGAAAACACCAGCCCTGCAATTGTCATCCAAGAAGTCATACAGCGTTGCTTAAGGTAATGAATACATTGTTTGGTCTTCATTGGGTTGGACCATAACACAATTTGTATTAAATTCTTTCCATAGTGATCGTATGCTGTGTAGTCTTCCATCAGAAGCACAGTGAGAGACTTCTAGAAGAATTTTGCAATATTTCCTCTGTAATAGTTATGTTACCCACAGCTCTAGCAACTGGACCTATGATTGTTTGCCTCATTTGAGGTTACAATTATTATGCCTACAAGGTGATTTTGTGCATTCCCCTTATGTTGGTAGCAGCAACTTTCAAATCTGTAGTTCCTTTTAAATAAAGTTTTCAGATGTAGGCAATTGAGAACTGAATTACTAATTCCATCTAAATCTGGACTAGTTTCCTCCACAATTGTCCATATAGCTGGTATGAGAAGACTTACAAAACCAAGTACCCCAATAGTATTTTTAGAATGTCCTTTTCATTGTACAGGCAGAAGATGCATGTTACACTAAATACATTTGCAATGGTCTCTGTCACAAGGAACTCAGATTCTGAAAGTAGCAGGCTTGTGGAAAGGTTAAGAGAAAGCATTTCAGTAGAGATTGAAACAGTTTATCACTGGCGGCACAGCAGATTTCCGCATTCTGTAAATGGAGATGTATAGTATTTTATAATACAAACCTGTATTACAAGTCTGGGCCAGAAAAAAGCACCAGTTTCCTACCTACATCCCTACTCAATACTGTTAGATATGCCTTGGACTGTTCTCCCTAATATATGGCAAGTATATGTAAGTCTTCTGTCCTGGCTTCTACCTAAACAAACACTGACCTATATATCAGTAAGGTTCAACATTATTGCAAATAAAAGTCTACATTTACAGCAGACGTCTATAGGATTTAACACTTAGAAGAGTTAATGATTGAATTGTGTAGTGTTAAACAGATTTTAAACCCAAAATACTTGCCAATACCTTCCATATTCTACATATTTTTATATGTGTAAGAGTATCTAAAAATGGTATGAGTTAGTATGTGATTGTTAATGACAAAATACACTAGAAGCTAAGAGCTGGCTTATAAAATTTACTCATGTAAGTTAGCACTTACTTGAAAGGAGGAGCTTTAATGGACCTGCTTGTGTCAATAAGTGCTTATCAGAGTGAGCTAGGGCTCCACAATCTGGCCTTTTAACACAAATTGCTTCTCTGAATTTCAGGTGGCACATTATGCAAGCCTATACTGTGGTACCTGCAGTGCATGATATAGAACAACATGTGCTTGTCTTATGGCATCATTTATTTAGAAATAGCACACAACACATCTGATGCTGAAAAGAACAAAACAAATCAACACTTTTATTTTCAGAACAACCAACTATTTTAAGACCATGAATTTTTCACTGAGGTTTTTATAGGGGGAAGGTACGTGGGGCAGCAGCAGGTAGGAAAGAATATGCTTCTAGTTTTTAGAATATTTGCTTAAAAATGATGATTTAATCAAACCAAATCAAATATTTGAGTAAAATAAGATTCTCTGAAAACTTTCAGCAACATAATTAATGATTATAAAACAAGAACTTTACCCTTCCTTGAGGTGTTAGCATCAAAATTAGCGGCAGAAAATACTGCGTACCTCTGCTTGAAATGCTGATAGTGACTATCTTTTTTCTGAAGTTAATTATGGGTGAAATTCGATCCGTTCTGTTTTGAGATCTCAGTGCTGTCTTGTGATAAATACTGAAAGATCAAAAATCTTACAAAATCAGTACACAGTTCTCAGAACTAGTAGGCATATTACCAGCATGTAATTCAAGAAAGGGTAAAAGAATGTATATACGAATTATTTAAAACCAAATTGAGGACAGAAGTTATTTCTATTGCTGTTCATGAACAAAATCCTACAGCAATGTAAAGGCCAGCTGGGTTGGCAGTAGAAGGACCTTAAAGATATTTAAATAACCTGACAACATAGTGAGAAGTGTGTATGTAGCAGTGAAAACAGTGACGTATGCTACTTGACTCTTCTACTGGACATAAGCCACCATTGATACGTGTAATGAAATTAAGCAATGTAATGCCATCATGCAATTTAGCAATCAGTGAAACAGCTTCATCAATTCTCATCTGGAAATACAATAAGGAGTATAATAAAGCTGAAGCAGGAGGTTTTGAAGACAGAACTGTGGTCTGGGCAGTTAATTATTAAAAGGTGAGAGCAGAGGGGACAGCCTAAAGGCTGAGGATGAATATGTGCAGGGAGGCTTACATTCGCTTTCCTCTGTCTGGAATACATGCCTGGAAAGTGTAGCTAACTGCAGGCAACTCAATTTTTTTTCCTCACATCTTATTTTTCTTAGAGTCCACCACCCCAGAGTTCAGATGCCAAGGCCTAAAAGCTAGTTTTTCAAGCACAATCGTGCACCTCAGTTCATCTTTACTTTAGGAAAATTTTGGTGAGCTTCTGGCAAATATTAGAGTTAAAACCATGCAACATCAGAAAAGATGAAACAAAGGACTAGAACTGTTGAGTTAACTGTAACCAGTATTTCTAAGACTAAAGAGAAAAATACTGGCATGAAAAGGTAAAAAGCACAGAGAAATGTAAAGCTGTTAGGCAACAAAACAGCAGGGTAGGGATATAGCTTATTTTGCCATCAAGACATCATAACTTCTCCAACTAACTTGTAAATTCCTGACCAGTAGGTCATGTCACTGACTGCCTGCATGAAGGCCTGTAAGGCTTCTAAGGCTTAATCCAATAGTAAATCAGACCTTGCTAGCTATTAAAAAAAAAAAAGAAAGAAAAAAATGTGTACTCCTGTGTACACATTGACTTCAGAGTTTCTACACATAATAAAAGATATCCAAAAACAACCAGTTAGTAGTGAAAGGGTTGACTCGATTGCCAAACAAGATTAGCACCAAAAATTACTCAGTGGTTACATAGTGGAATACCTAATGCACATAAAAAAATTATAGGCATGTTTCAGTTAGACTTTATTTGAGGTGCAGAGTAGACCTGATTATTTTCTTCCATTATTTTGTCCAGTAGGTAGTCTGTGAAATCTATCTTGTCATGGCTTGACCTTCAGCCGTGCTACTATTTTTAGGAAAGAAGATAATCTTACTACTTTCTGTCTATGTTGTTCTGAAGTGTCAGAGTGTCTCCTCTATATAATACATCCATCTATGATAATATCTTTGTATATGCATGGACTGCCAAAATTATTTTACTCTGTGACTATTTTTCCCCACTTCAACTACACACTTCACAATTTTCATGAACGGTAGCTACTAGAAATTTCAAATATATTCCTTTTTTTTCTTCCCTTTACTAGCTTACATAATTATATTTAATGTTACATTACATGCTTGTCAATGTCCTTTTCTTAGCAGCTATAATTCCAGCATCACCTTCACAAAGATGATGCATTATCTAGGAAAGTTACTTGTTTCCCAGCATATCAAGGAAAGGATGACTACACAATGGTGTTAGTAACATTTTCAAAGTACATTTCAAAAACTCCTCAGTCCTCATGAAGCTGAAGTTAAAGATTTCATAATTTTAACACACACATTCTGCTGTGGTAACATTCTTGGAGAAAAACATGAAGATAATGCATTAATTTAAAAAAAAAAAAAGAAAAAGAAAAAAAGAGTAAAATATGTAAATTATGTTAGGCATATTCCTCAAATATGCAAAATAATGCTTTAATTTAGATGTACTTTTTAGACCTTTGAGTCTTCAGGTTTAACACAAATGTGTTTTGTGTTTTATCTTTTTGAGAATGTTCTTAATGAGGAATCAAAGTCCTTCCCTAGGAACTTGCCTATAACAATGCCTTTTATACCAAAATGAGATTTATAGGTATAGACAGCAAAATGTAAGATCCTGATCCTCCACAGTAAAATCAGCTGGCATGCTGGTTTTGCCAACTGGCAAGCTGATTTTTTTTTTCTAGCTATTAGGCCCTCATGATCACAAGTATTGTAAAGCAAAAGTCCTGCCCAAATACACAATCCAGATATTGTACTGATCAGTATTCCAGTATCCACATACTGTGTTCAGAAACACATTTTCTTACAGAAAATACAGTCATACTGAAGAAGTAGATGGAGAACTTTGAGTTAGGAAGTCCTTTATCACTAATTAGTCCTGTATTACAGATCATAAGTGTGGAATACACTAAGTAAGAAGAGTGTTTTCTATTTCTTTTTTTCATAGTATTTAAATCATTTAAATACCATGTAAAATTTCATTATAATTAAGTATTTAAACTTCATTATATTTAAAATGTGGTATTTAGACCAGGTATAAAAACAAAATTAAGATATATTTGAATGTTTAAAGAATCAGAAGTTTTGTAGAACATGAGAGAACAATGAGCAATCATGTATGAAATTTAATTCTCTTATTTTCATTGAGATGGGTTCACTATGATTTGACATTTCATACATGATATTTATAAGATGTAATAAGAACAAACTAACAGATAAAATCTACATAGCTAAGGAAACAGGAATGAAGATTCTCTGATAGAGAGCATTTTTCTTCCCATTTTGTTTCACTACCACAAGAAAGACTGAAGGTCAAGGATTTAGAAAAAATATCAGATTTGGAATTTAGAAACGAATCAGGGATAATGTGGATTTGATCCTGATTTTTTATGGCGATTTGTGAAATTTCATACCAAAACCCACTTACACTACATGTTCAGCAGTTTGGGGAACTTCTGAGGAGTATATTGAGACTGCAGAACTCACCATTTTTAGTGAATAATTTTTTTCAGCCACTTAAGATGGGAAGTGATATCACTGCAGAAGATTTTTGATCTGTAAGCATTGTATCACAGCCCAGCTTTTAGTGCTTGTGAACTGCCTAAGCTAACACTTTAGAAGATCAGTATGCTGAGTAATACTTTTCTATCATGTATTTAAGTGGCTTTAATGAAAAAAGGATCTTAATTTCTTATAATCACAACTTTCTTGGATCTTGACAGCAATGGTCAAGCTATCTAGCATCACTAATTCTGTAAGGTTTTCTGTGGCACTAGCACTGAATTCAGATATTCTCAGTACAGGGGAATAAAGCATGGCTTCTTTAAGGCCATATTTTTACTTACCATCATGTGAGCATTAGAACAGTTCAACAACACCTAATGATGCGGTCAGTCTGGATTCATATCCTCTATAGTGCACTGATAAATAACGTTGGTACTTACAGTGATGTCTTGTAGTAGTTGCTTATACCTGTTTCTAAAGCTTCATAAAAAACAGATAAAGATTCTTATCTGAATCTGACAGAGAAAGTCCTCTTTTAATGCTAACTGTGTGCAGCCCGCCACCAGGTGATGGATTAGCTGAGGGTCAGAAGCAGTATGCCATATCAAAGTTTCCAGCACAGTGCAGTGTGAGATGACCTCTTGTAGAATTTAAAGTATGCAATAGTGAATGGTAAATTACAGTCCTTCCAGTTTAAGAAGCCCCTGAAAAGAAACATGTACAAAATCATATGTGTGAATCTTACACGATAATTGGAAAGAAAAAAAAACCACATTGTTTTTGCAATTTTTATACCCAACTAAAACCCCTCAGTATTTCCCAGAAGATTAAATAAATCATAGTATAAATAAGAAACACATCTTAGACATAACAGGTTAGCTTTTAATTTGTAAGGAACCGTAAAAGAAATGCAAATATGTCAGAAAATGAGGAAAAGATCTGGGAAATATTTGAGGATGGTGTTTTTAACTGTCAGAAGGCAGATTCCTGCTTAATAATGTAGTAGTACAAGGAGGAATGGGGACATAAGAGATTGCTAATGCTTTGCTACTCATCCATTGAGTTTTCTCTGGGATGGTGACTGCAGAGATTCACCTCTAGAAATTAAGAAAAACTCTAAAATCAGTAAAATTATTTGCATTATTGTCTTTTTTCACTGGACTCAGTAGCTGTCAAAATTAATTATCTTTTTTTCTGTGTCATACTATGTATTTTATAATATTAAAATCTTTCTGCTTTGAATGGAGGAGACAAGGTTACATAATGTATTTCATTTGTAATCTGAGGTACTTCTTGGGATTTGACACTCCTACCACATTGTTCTGTAGCTTGATTTGAATTTGAGATGTCTTTTGCAGTGGCTGAAAGTTCCACAGGCCTGAACTTAACCAGTGCAGACCATCTTTGAATAGCCAGAGCGACAAAGAAAACTCACATCAGTATGCATGGTCTCCTGAAACTGAGTTATCCTGGAATATCTTATTGTCAGAATCCTGTGTTATCCAAAATGAAGACCAAAGGAAACCAACAAAACAGAGCCTCCATTTTATTTGTGATAAAATTGTCATCTTCATGCACAGTAATAATGAATATTTTTAATAATAAGATCAGATATCTTCATTAGGTATAGTAATCACAAACACTTGTCTAAACACTTAACTTCTACAAAGGGATCTGGAGAGGCTGGATTGATGGCCTGAGGCTAATTGTACGAGGTTCAAGGATAAGCATTGGGTTTTACACTTGAGTCACAACAACCCCATGCAATGCTACAGGCTTGGGGATGAGTAGTTGGAAAGCTTCTCAGCAAAAAAATGACCTGGGGATGTTGGTCAACAGCCACCTGAATATGAGCTGGCAGTGTGCTCAGATGGCCAAGAAGGCCAACAGCATCCTGGTTTGTATCAGAAATAACGCAGCCAGCAGGACTAGAGAAATCCCCCTGTACTCAGCAATGGTGAGGCTGCATCATCAAAGAGTACTTGACAGTATAACTTTGAAGTCTGAATACCTAATACTATCAAATGAAGCTTGAGTAAAGCACAGTATTAATTTCTAATAGTACTAACATACTTTAACATGTCTATACATCAGTAAGTGTGGAAATAAACTTGATTTATAAATACAAGTAAAGATACTTGAAACAAAAAAGTCTGTAAAATTTTATACATCACTGAATATCCTAAGATTAGCTTTACCAAGTTTTCTTCATTGTAAAATGAATGCACTTTATGTACAACCATTAGGTGCTATAAAACATTCAATTTCATCAAATAAGCAGCTCTTGTCACACTTCTTGCCAGAAATTGCTTTGCTTTAGTAACCAATTAAGTGATTTTATGTGTACATTTGTAATGGACTTCGGGTCCTTTAAACTCTAGTATGATTCAAAATATAAGATATTCTTTCCATAACACAGGAAAACAGTGTCTTTCACCTTATTCTTGTACTTAATGACGTGTTACACAAATTAATGTTTTAGCATTTCATTTCCAAGCTGTTATGCAAATTTCCTACGGTTCCTCACTATTTATCAAGTGTATCATATAAATGGTTTTTTTGTTTGTTCACATCTGAATACTGTCATTTGCTGTATATTTGAAAGGATTAAAAATTATTAAAAATTTTATAGAGAAGAATCCATTCCATTCTTTCAGACACGTATTATAAGCACTACTCTTATCTAAATGTAACAGGTTTTTTTAATTAGTGTGATTATTACAGTTAATAAGTGGGTGCTACCCCCCTCTTCAGTGAACCTAATTGGGGAAAAAAGAAACCCCTTTGTGGTGTTACCTGATTTGTTGCTGCTATCTTTCACTTTAATGGGAGATAAAACAATCTCTTCAAGGCCAGACAAGTCACTTCCAGTTACTGTGAGTACGATATGGCATGCAAAATTGTGCACCATGTCACTACAGCCAGAAAACTAATGGATGTCACCACTGTAATTGCTGAGAGAAATTTGGTGTTTGATACTTAAGTCAAATACCTACCAAAGATGTCTTATGCCAGGATACTGTCTAGGAAGAATCTAGTACAGCCTGCTGACCCACAGTCAATCAATGTGTGTAAAGAATGATGTCTTCAAGGAAGTATATTATACAATCACAGTATGTATTTGTGTGTTTCAGTCCATACAATGACTTTTAAGGAGTGAAAATGATGTTTAAAATTAATAAGAAGTGTCTTTCACTACATATGTGGCGATTACATCCTGCAGTGATAACTTCAGTCATTGCAAGGAGAGGAAAGTAGTGTTATTTATAAAAATGGAAATGGGTGGAAAAATGTATGTGGGACAAAAAATACTGAAAATCCTGGAGAAAAAAATAATTTATGTGATTTTTAATTTAAAAAATCCAGAAGGTCATAATCAGCACAAATGTCTGATTGAGATATTGAAGAGAAAATAGAACAAGAAAATGATTAGGTGTAGGAGTCACCCTATTTAGTACATTTAGAGGAGCACAGAGCTCTGAGTGGGAAGCAGAGTGAAATGGCACAAAACTGCTATAGCAGATGAGATCACAGGGATGGTTTTTATTTATTTATTAGCCTTTTTTTGGGTCAAACTCTGAAAAGCTGGTTCCAGTTAGAATCTGTACATGATAGAAATAATGAAGAAACAATAGTATAGTGAATGACAGTCAGCAAGGCCCCACATGATTAAATTAACATATTTAATTTTGTGATTGTGAAAGGGTAGAGTACAAGTTGAGGAAAAGTGGTGGCTACTTGGTCTTGCTGAAGTAGGACAAAAATGTGAAAGTGTTGAAATTTCTTTTGATCCAGTGCAAAAATAATCAGTCAGTCAAAGTGAATGGCACAGTTTCCACTGTCTAGCAAACTTCTGTACCTGGCATGGAGATGGAGAAGAGACAGAGATTTCTGACGTTACACCCTGGAAGGTTTGTGTAGTTTCTATCAGCCCCTATCCTTGAGGAAAGTCCCAGTTTCAGGGCCTGGGACTAGATCTCTCAATTCCATGATGTCCAGCTGAGTGGTCTATTCAACAGATTATAATGATAGTCCTTCCTTTGGCTTTCTGTCTTGCTCCATGCTCATGAGGCTATTTTTTTTCCCTGAATTACAATGGAGCATTAAATGGAAAATAAACATCTGCCTCACCACTGTGGACACCTCCATATGGAAGCACTACTAGGATTTAGCAGACTTCACCTCACACAAGTTTTTTATGGCTAGCAGCTCTCTGCAAATAAACTTTTTAACTTTTTATGAGATTACTACTTTTAGAGTTGCCTATAGGCAAAATATGCTCAGCCTTTTCAAAATACATGTAACTTCTTTTATACAATGTTGCTTTTAAAAATGCTCATAGTAGACAAAGATCAACGTGTTAGATCAAGCTGAATAAAAAGGTTTTAACTGTGAATTTTAAGACCTATCTGAAAATAGATCACTATAATTAGATTCAGAACCACTTCTTTCTAATTCTATTTATTGTTTTTTCTCCAGAGTCATAGCAAAAGATCTTGAATACATGCAGATTGAGTTATCAGTTAATTCTGAAATAGGTGCTATAGTAAACAGGGATGAAGACCAGACAATTCTTTATACAAATCTGATAACACTGTAAATGAGCAACAGTACTTTAAAACAATGCATAGATACAGAATAGATTTTTTTAAAAGAAGAAATGCAAGTCACAACTACTTCATGAAAGAACATATTATGACAAGATACTGAAAAAAAAAAATTTGAAGATGCAGACAAGATTAAATTCAATAAGCTATGTATACCTCACTAGTCTTTAATATTGCCTGATAATTTCGTACTATGAAGTTATTTGTTAAATAAAATAGGACACTTGCAAATAAAAAAATAATTTTTTTGACCTGACGTAATCCCTCAGGTAATGTCAATTTTCTAGTATGGTTTTCTTCTTGACAGTCATGTTGTCTCTGTATTTGAAGCTAACTAGCAATGTTTCTTTTTGCTCTTAATTTGGAATAAATTATTGTTGTATTTCACTAATTTCCCAAATGGAATATCATACAAATATCTACCCTATCTTACATGAAAAAAAGAACAAACAAACAAAATTCAAATAAACAAGGAAAATTTCCAATTTGGGTGTTAATATAAACTTTCTTTTCTTGCACTGTCATACAATAGAAGTTAGAGGAAAAAAGACCAATAAATCACTGGTACCTATACATCTAACATATATAAAGACTCAGCCAGCTGTCAGTGCAATAGGGAACCTCAGCTGAATTGACCTATTTCTTGCCTAGTGTAAAATTTCTGTCTCCTTCTCCACTAATTACACCTTTAGAGACTATTAATGTTTGCTAATTATATATATGTGTGTGGATTTATATTTAAACCACTTTTTTTTCCTTTTGACCTTGTTAATGAAGCTACAGTTCTTTTTTATTTCCCATTTCTTTTTTGCTGTAGAGACAGGTCTTTAGGCATCATTCAGCAAATTCAGGATTGTGTGAAAAAAAAGAAACCATTCTGTGCCCCAATAGTTTAATACTTGTTAAATATGACATTTTTATTACAG
Source organism: Mesitornis unicolor (assembly GCF_000695765.1). Lineage (NCBI taxonomy): Eukaryota > Metazoa > Chordata > Aves > Mesitornithiformes > Mesitornithidae > Mesitornis > Mesitornis unicolor. Next base: position 4,981 of record NW_010174512.1, on the reverse strand, counting down.
TTCATAATAAGAGGATGTGTGGGTTTGGTACAGTTCAGAGCAGAGACAAGAGCTAATGTGTAGCTACCAGATTCTAAGATTATAAATTAGATTCCTTTGTTATAAACTTAGTTTTTTCACTGACTTCAGGCCTACGACTGTTCATCCATACTGCTATATCTCACAAGAATAGAATAAGTTCATTTTTGAAAGATGCTTTGTGCAGGATTCACAGTCTAGCTGAGAATGAAAAGTCTTTAATGGCTATTTTAGCTTCAGAATAGCTGTGTTTGAACACAATGCAACACAGAGGTGAAATGGAGGAGAAAGAAAATGAGCAGGAAATATGGTATCTTCTATAAAAGTGTATGTTCTCAGGTCACAGTATCTCTATTTTTGTATAGAAGTATTTGTTTCTTCTTTCTCTTTTCTTGTCCCATTTTAGAGATAAAAATCTGTGTGGGACACAGTGAAACATGAGAGGAAGTATTTTATTTTATTTTTTTTAATTTTGAGAATGACAGTATATTTGTACCTGGATCTGTAAAGAGGATGTGGGCGGAGGTTCAAACAGTCTCAATCTCATTTTTAAATAGGATCTAGGGCAATTATATTCTCTACACTCCTCCTGGTATAAAAGTCATCCTCTTTTTCAGAAGCTGCCTTTTCAAGGGAGACAGATGGTATGAGATGAACTGCATAGAAAAAGTGTTTGTGCTTTCTCACCATATCTAGAAGCATTGCACCTAAGGTACAATGCTGCTGTAATTTCTGAGGAAGCAGAGCCTAAACTAACCTCCTAAAGAGGACCATGATTCTGCTTACTCAGCATGACAAATACCAACTGAAATTTCTACTGCAGCTTCTCTGCTGCAGCATACTAGTGGCACAATTTTTTTTGATGGTCATTTCTTTCATGTGTGATTTTGTAAATCTCTTTCATCTTGTCTGGTGGTTTTTAAGTTCCTCAGAAGCCTACCAGAAACTTATCTAAGTTCAACCAAAGGTGGACCTTCACAGATCATCCTGTACCTGATGCCTTCTACCAGACTCCATGGAAAGAACACAGACACTAAAAATGTTTTATTGACTTTCTGTCTCCTTTCAGCAGGGCCTGTATTTACTAAGCACGTATGGAAACTGGGGTCCTGCCTAGGTGTCAGCATTGGTACCAAGGTTGACACCAAGTGAACTTTTGCAGCTTCTGTGACAGAAAATTTATATGACATTTGCTTGACTTTTACTGTCTGCAGACAACCTGATTTGTTTGGAATTGTTGTTTGTACTAACATTAACTGCTGCTCACTGAGTTAGCTGGAAATTTCTGCCTGGAAGCAGTCTCCAACTTTTCAGGTAGGAGAGTGAGGAAAGTAAAGGGGAAGGAAGGCAAAATGGAAAAGAGCTTCAGGCACAAATAAAAGACGGTGAAACCCACTATGCACCCAGGGTGACAGAAGGAGGTTTTCCTGAGGATTTTGCTTCAACCCATGAAGATGCTAGAAGTAGCTAGACTAGAAAGCATGACTGGAGAGAAAGACCAATCCCAGACATACCCAGACATATTAAGCAAGGGCAGATTTTTACCATCTCCTTTTTTATTTTCATATATGTCAGCTAGTAAATCTTACCATTTTTGAAAGGTTGTTTTGTTCTTACTTGTGTCTTAGTAGTACATATCTTCAAGGTCTGAAAGCCATTTCTATGCTTTCGGAGTGTTCATTTTCAGGAAAAGGTGCAATCAAATGTATTGCAAGGGTCTGCCTATTCAAGGTCCCACCTACACGTGAAACCACATGTTGTCTCTAAAAGTTTTCTAAATATATATATGTTTATCTTCTTCTCTGAGCTGACGACTTTCCTATATTAGTGACCTACATAAGCAGTATCAATAACACTGTTACACAGAAATGCACGTTTAACTCCAATACCAAGGCTATTTGTTACTCACACAGTAAAGCCTAGTCTTCTGTAAAATAATAGTTGAGAAACAACCATTATGTATTTCAGGGAGACCACTAAAATGAGTTCTGTTTAAAAAAATATGTGGGTGCTTTCATGGAAAAACAAATGCCACAAATAACAATGTCTTTTTCCTCATTACTCTTACGAGGTATAGTTCCACTTATTCATGAGAACAAAAAATACATTAAAACTGGAGGAATTTGGTTAGCCTATGTTATTAGATCAACAGCATCTCAGGCTTTTGTGCATCATCAAAGAGAATTACAAAGAAGCCAAGAAAAAAACTCCAGTTGGGTCCATTACAGACGTAGTAAGTTTGCAAAGTCCAGTGGAAGGTTATGTTGTGCCTCATGAAAATGGTACACACTTTTCCTCATGACTGATTTTTCTGTTAAAATGAGGAAGTATTATCTGAAGTGAAACTTAGGCTCTTATTTTATTTAATCCAAATAAACTTTTTGACTTGGACTTTTAACGCCAGGATGCCAAAAGTTCTCCAGGCCTGAATAAGCAGTTCTACCTGTTGTACTAGTAAATAATTTACATATTGAAATTATGAAGAAGGTTGTCTAGAATACAGTGTCTTTTCATATCTAAAGTGACAGTCTAAATAAGAAGTATGTTCCATTGTCAATATTTTAACATTTATCTTGCTTAATGTAAAATCAGTACTTTAACATAAAATAATTACTCTCGGCATTAAGTTACAAATGTACTTCCCTATTGGCCCGTATCCTGGTTTGAGCTACTACATCATCATGGAAACAAAAGAAAACACAAGACAAAGCAGCTTTTTATCAATATAAATTTTATCCAATCCCCCCAGAAGTAAACAAATCCTTTAAAATTTTTTGTATGAATATCTAAATATTTTTAGGTAAGGAGTGAAATTAAATAGTTACCATAGGAATGTTTTAAACGTATGTAAAGTCTGTGATCTAATGAGTTAATGCAAGTCTGTCCCTGTTGTTTGGCTTTATGGATATATGTCCTTTTATTATCATCAGTGACCATTAGGGTATGTGCAATTATTTCTGTTATAACTGAGTTTCAAATAAATCATGTTGCCTTGAATCTACAGCCACATGTGTTCCTAGTTTACATATGTGATGTCATATAAAAATGATATGTAAAACATATAGTTTTGCAGGCTACTGAAACAAAACAATATCTACTGTCAAGTTCCAACTTTTTCAAAGTATATCAAAAAAGATTAATTGCACACCATGCCAAATTTATATTTAGATTAAACCAGATTATGAGACTTCTTGGGTTTACTTACAAAAGAATTAAATTATAAGAGAAACTATGTGTAAGCAATAAAAAATTACCTTAAATAAATTTTGAAGCAGTGCATGGTGAAAAATTATTTTTATTTTAAATACCAAATGGAAAGATCTTGTAAGTGAAGACAAAAATATTTTCTCTAGCTACCACTCTCTTATTTCATTCTGCTAAATAACATTAATAGGATGCCCTTTACTGTTCATTGTTAGAAGCAATTACAACAGGGAAGTAAAAGAACACTGCCAAAAGAAAAACTTATCCTTTTCATATAATGAGACAGTATTTTATTTTTAATTTGTACTACAGTGCAGCTTACAATCTACAACCAAGATGGAAATTAAATTGTGGTAGGAATGTACAAACACAAAGAAGATGCAGTCACTGCCCTAGAAAGCCTAGCAGCCTAAGCAGGGAAGTCAGACAAAGACAGCAAATCTACATGCTCAGATGCTGCTTCTTGTGTGATCTCACTGCTCCCCCCTTATTCTTTTTAAAACAGAAACAGGATTGATGATGACAGTATGGTTTTCAAATACAGCTGTGTGATGAAACAGTGAAACACACATAACATTGTGAACTGAAAGAAAGACACGATTGCCACCTACCATGGCAATAAGCAGGCAGTATAACAGCAAAACAATATTTCTTCAATTATATACAGCATTTTTTGATTTGATTATAAGAAAATCAGGATTCACATATTTCAAAGGCTAAGAGCACAGACATCAGTTAGTGTAGCAGGAAACATGATCCTTCTCTCTTCAGGATTTTCTCTCACCTGCAAATATAGTTTTCCCTCTGTATATTGTTTTCCTTCCTCATATTTAAGCCCAAGAATTTCTAAAGAAAACACTGTTTCCTTTTTTTATTTTTGTGGTTTATGGGTTATTTCAAAGCTCCAAAATCCAAAAAGCATCTTGCCGATAGATCTGCTTCATTATAGAAACTGTCTGTCTTTCCTATGAGTGTTTTGAGGAAAGGCTAAGAATATCGACCCCGCCATACCACTGGTGAGTTGTTGATCATAGCAATACTCCTGACTGCATGGCTGAGTGCCTACTAATGGAAATGAAGTATTCACTATCTTACTCTGCAAATGTAGTACTACAGATTACTAGGAACACAGGGTTGTCCATTAATCTTGTGCAGATATTTTACAAAATATTTATAACTTATGTAGTTTTCAATTAGCATATTTTGTGTGACAGCCTGATCAGGAGCTACAGGAGCACAGGGTCAACTGCCTCTCTCTTATGGTGACATAAATCAAGAGTAACTGTCATTGAATTCTGAGCAAAATCAATGTATAGAAGAGCAAGATGAAGCCACATTTTTACTAACGAATTGTATAAAATGATGCTATTCAATTCAGATGCTGAACATGTATTTGTTGTGAAGCAAAAGATGTAAAGGATGTGTGAGCCTGTTGTAAGTAACATTACAGGGCTGAGCACCGACAATTGTTCTGGTGATTTAGATTATGGTAAATACACTCTCAAAAATATCAACCTTAAATTATACAAGGTTCTTAGCTGGACTGACAAAATGTGTTTTATATCCCTACAAAGGTTGGGAAATTTAAATCAATCATTAGGAAAAGTAAATAGATCAACTGAGTGCCTTCCCACTAGCTCTGTAATGCTTGACAGAAATAGGACAGCAGAGAACATTTTTTCCTTGGTGCACATGGGTTTCTATTGATGTCATCTGAATTTTACTCTGCACTGCTGTTATGGTTTAAGGGTTACCAGCC
>NW_010174511.1:1752-2302 GCF_000695765.1 Mesitornis unicolor | reverse complement strand
CTCCCCTCCAGGCCCCGCCCCCCTCAGAGCCCCCACCCACCTGCCTGGGGGGACCCGGGCAGGTTGAGCTGATGTCGCACCAGGGGGTGGTCGGCCGGATCCAGGAGGTCGTAGATGCTGTCACCCTGTGCCACCAGGTCAACCTGCATGGGGGAGACGGGAGGATCAGCACCCGGCACCCAGCACCCTTCTCCCCTCCAGGCCCCGCCCCCCTCAGAGCCCCCACCCACCTGCCTGGGGGGACCCGGGCAGGTTGAGCTGATGTCGCACCAGGGGGTGGTCGGCCGGATCCAGGAGGTCGTAGATGCTGTCACCCTGTGCCACCAGGTCAACCTGCATGGGGGAGACGGGAGGATCAGCACCCGGCACCCAGCACCCTTCACCCAGCTCCACTAGGTAAACCTACATGGTGGGACCCAGCACCCAGCAGCTCCCAGCACCCATCATCCTGGGGCACCAGGTCAACCTATATAGAGAGGACCAGCACCCAGCACCTCCCAGCACCCCCAGCACCCATCATCTTGGGCCACCAGGTCAACCTGTATAGGGG
>NW_010174511.1:0-1405 GCF_000695765.1 Mesitornis unicolor | reverse complement strand
GCCCCCCCCCCCCTCCTCCTGCAGCCCCTGCCCCCAACACCCAAGCCCGTTCCCGTTGCGGGTGCCCACCATGGAGTGCCCCAGGTGCTGTGCGACGTTGTCGGTGACGCCCACCAGCTTCCCCTCGCGGGTGACGGCCAACAGGAACCCAGGCAGCGATGCCACCAGGTCGGCCAGCTCCGGCCCCCCCAGCAGCTCCATGGGTGCTCCCCGCGCTGGACCTGCATAGGAACGCGTCTCAGCACCCATCCAGCACCCAACCAGCACCCGCCGCATGCCCTGCATGGCCCCCTGCTGCCCAAAGTACCACCCACGGAGTCACCAGTGGCACCCATGGCCTTGCCCACACAGCCCTGCGATGGCCCTGGCAGGACCCACAGCAGCACCCATGGGTGTCCCCACCCCCAGTCCCTGTCCCCGATCCCCAGCTCCGTCCCTGACTCCCGGCCTCAGTTCCAGTCCCTGGTCCTGCTCGTTCTCCCAGTTCCTGACCCAATTCCAGCCCTGCTTCAAGTCCTGGGGTTCCAGAGCCGGTTCTGGTGCCCCCATCCCAGCCCTGATCCCTGGTCCCTGGCCCCGGTCTCGGTCCCTGTCCTGATCTCTGGTCCTGGACCCGGTCCCAGTCCTGTTTCCCCCATCCCAACCCCAATCCCCAGTCCCAGTCCTCTGGTTCAGACCCTGATCTCCGGTGCTGATCCTGCTCCCTGCATCCCATCCCCGATCCCCAGTCCCTGTTCCCGGTCTCGGGCCCTGTCCTGATCCCCGGATCTGATCCTGATCCCCGGTTCTGATCCTGATCCCCAGCCCAGGTCCTAATGCCCTTGTCCCAACCCCAAACCCTGGCCCTGCTCTCACTATTCCCATCCCAGCCCTGATCCCTGGTCCTAGTTCCAGTCTCCCTGTCCAGATCCTGATCCACAGTGCTGGTCCTGCTCCCTGCATCCCACCTCTGATCCCCAATCCCTCTCCCTGGTCTCAGTCCCTGTCCTGATCCTGGGTCCCGGTCTTCATCCCCAGTCCCAGTTCTGGTCCCCCTGTCCTGATTCCTGCTTCCCAGCCCCGATCCCCGGTCCCAGTCCTGGTCCATCTGTCCCGATCCTGACCCCTGGTCCTGGTCCCCTCATCCCAGCCCCGATCTCTGGTTCTGATACCCAGTCTGGGTCCCCTCATCCCAGCCCCGATCCCCGGTCCCTGTCCCCGGTCTCGGTTCCTGTCGCAATCCCCCTATCCTTATCCTGATCCCCAGTCCTGGTCCCGCCCCTCCCATCCCAGCCCCGATCCCCGGTCCCTGTCCTGATCCCCGGTCCTGATCCTGATCCCAGGTCCTGGTCCCAGTTTCCCCATCCCAGCCCCGATCCCGGTTCCGGTCCCTGCTCCATCCCCGCCAGTCCCCGCCGCTGTCCGC
>NW_010174510.1:78769-79162 GCF_000695765.1 Mesitornis unicolor | reverse complement strand
TGGTTAGTAGGTTGAGAGATGTTCTCCTTCCTCTCTGCTCTATCCTGGTGAGACCGCATCTGGAATATTGTGTCCAGTTCTGGGCCCCTCAGTTCAAGAAGAACAGAGAATTGCTTGAAAGAGTCCAGCACAGAGCCACAAAGATGACTGAGGGGGTGGAGCATCTCCCTTCTGAGGAGCGGGTGAGGGAGCTGGGTCTCTTTGTCTTGGAGAAGAGGAGACTGAGGGGTGACCTCATTAATGTTTATAAATTTGTAAAGGGCAAGTGTCAGGAGGAAGGAGCCAGGCTCTTCTCTCTGATGTCCACTGATAGGACAAGGGGCAATGGGAGCAAAATGGAGCATAGGAGATTCAACCTGAACATAAGGAAGAGCTTTTTTACTGCAAGGGTGA